>NC_081418.1:116181004-116481004 GCF_949786415.1 Peromyscus eremicus | reverse complement strand
TTTTGGAAAAAGTCTACATACATGGGCATAAATAAACACATTTACACACATGCCTATATATATTTATATATGATATATATTATTAAAAATTAAGAGTCTTGAAAAACTCATAGAGGAAGTATATATTCAGAATTTGAAAAACAATTTTAGCTTTTATTTTTTTCAGAATAGCCAGATGAAAGCCTAAAATCTCTCCTCACATGCCACAGCTTTGTGCTCCAATCTACTTGTCTAAACCCTCTTTCATCCCCACTGTTTCAGAAACACTTTAGGAGTGTCTCATATTCTCTAAACTCCTCTGACTGTCGTAGATCTATATAATGTGATCTCAGCAGGAAAGGGAGGTCAGGCAGATGAGTTCCCATTTCTTTTCTCTGTAGACAGTCCCCAGGTGGTTTCCCTCTAGACTCTCCAGGGACAACTGATGTGATTGGAAACCTAGATGTCTCTATGTTTTGAAGTGATGCCTGGCAGGACAAGAAGATAAGATCTTGCACTATCTACATTCTCACTACTCAGTCATCCTTCCCTGAGCAAATAACTAAGCACTCTTTCCTTGGAAATTATTACAAGGAATACAGCTAACTCTAACCCATCCTGCCCTTAATCACGACAGTTCATGGTATGCTCATCTTCATCCCTATTATTATTATTCCACATCAGTAAACTGAGATGTGGTGTTTTGTTAGTTCACTTACCCACAGACCTAGTCAAGTTTTCTAAGCCTGTGCAAGGGCTTTCCCTACCAAAGAATAGCTGAATAGTTGACCTTGTAATTTTCGTTTTCATTTTAAAGAAATCATTTGTCTCCACATCTATTGGAAACGCTAAATTTATTTTTTCATTAAAACAGGTGGCTTATGGATGAGAAGACGATGACTGATGTATGTGTTTGGTATGTTGGTGAAGTATGTGTTGTTTGTGTGGTATGTGCAGTCTGTGGTATGTATGGTATACATTTTTAGTATGTGTATGCTGTGTGTAGCATGTGTATAGTTTGTGGTGTGTGTGTGTGTGTGTGTGTGTGTGTGTATGTGTGTGTATGTGTGTGTGTGTGTGTGTGTACCCAAGAAAATTATGATTGCAAGTAAGAGGTAGCTCCATTTCTATATTTAACTGAATTTTATAAAGTATACAATTAGCAGGAATATGCATTTTTATAATGTTTACTCATACTTATTGTTACAGGCCAACTTTTTTAATTTATTAATATAATTAATTAATTAAATATACTAATGAACTCAGACACTTTGTTTAAAAATGTAAATAAAAATAAATAAGCACTAAAGTGCTGATTTGGTCAATGGGTCAGTATTTCATGTAGGCTGATGACATTTTCTATGTGTTTGAGGATGACATTGACTAACGATCATCCAATCTCCAACTTCTGATTATAGTAATTACAAGTCTGTCACCATCCCTAGTTTATATAATGCTGGGATCAAACCCAGGCCTTTATGCATGATAAGCAAGCACTCTTCCAGCTGAACCACCTCCCTACAACCTGCTGAATGATTTCTGTATGTTTGTAGATGGTAGCAGAAAATTTGAAACAAAATAATCCCTTCAAGTTTGCGTTGTGTGAAGTTTGCATAAATAAAGATTACAACACAATCCATTACAAAATATTTTTAAAATATTTATATTTGTTATTTTTATGGGCATGTATACATGCATGCAGATCACACCAGAGGTAGAATTACTATAATTAACCCAATCTATGTGCTGAGAACAGACTCTGGTCCTTTGGGAGAGGAGTAACCACTCTTAACTGCTGAACCCACTCTACAGCCCACAAAATCTTTTAAATTATTATAATCTAGACCACAATCATTGATCCCTAAATGTTTACCTGGCTTACAAAAAGTGCTGTGATGCATCTCTCCTTTTTTTTTGGGGGGGGGGGACTCTGTCATATCTCCAGGCAAATATGTTTGTTAAAGCCTGTATACTGAGTTATGTTAGTCACATATAACTAAATTTACGTCACTGGGTAGTGATGGGACATGGAAAATAAAGAAAGGAAAACCAAGTTGAAAATTTATGAAAAGACATTGTTAACAGAAGGGACCCCAAAACTACCTTTGCTTAAGAAGCAGGGTTTTTCTACAGTCATGGAAAGTAAAGAAGCATTCCTGAGTTTCTTTAAGTTACATGCCCGGGAATGAACCTAGGGCCCCATGCATGGTAGGCAAGTACTATACCAATAAGCTTGCATCTCTATCTCTTCCTCTCTTTTCAAGTAAAAAGAAAAGAGACAGAGCCTCACTTAGCTGCCAAGTTAATCCTTTGAACACATGATATAACCCAGGCTAGCCTTGATCTCATTCTGCAGCTCAGGCTGACTGTGAATGCAGTGTTCTCCTGCCTCAGTCTTTTGAGTAGCCAGAACTTCAGAAGTGAGTGACCAGATCCATCTATATTCTGTAATCTCTCTCAACAAAAAAGAAAAATATTTCCTATGAATTGATTATCCAAAAAGTTATTTGTGGCGTGCATGGACATAATGGAAAGTCTTTATTTTACAAAGAACTATTTAGAAGTTTTACCTATGGCTGAGAATTAACTCTAGTACATTTTAAATAAGAATTAAAAAGTTTCTATTGCCTGTTTCTAATATTTATTTTTACCTTATGCCTAATGTGATATTATGAGTGCGAACAGTGAAGATTCAAAGTCTTTGGCTCAATGTTCATAAATTCCAAGTAAAAAACAAATAAGTGGGGTTTCAGATTTCAGAATCTATCCAGATTTATCTTCATGTTCAAGATGGAGATATAATTTAAGCAACAGCTTTGTAGTGACTAACACAGACCACAAATTCAGATTCATGATGCCTGAATCAAGACACAAATTAAGAGATGAAAGAAAACAGAAATTGCTAAATAGCATAATAATTTTGTGTCATAATGTGTCTTCATCCCATTGGCATGCCAAAGAGTGTGCTAGTAGGCAGTCTTCCATAAAATATAAAGGAAATGCGATTTAGCACCCACTAAAAACATCAGATGGAAACTGAGCTAAATTAACCCAGTGAAGCAAGCCTTAGCGGAGCACTTTGCTGTTTAGCAGAAGAAAGAGAGCAGTGTCCATATTGGCTGTCATATTGGGTGGGGGGGATGTCTAAATGAACATGAAAGGGAGATAATATAGACTCACAGGCAAACATATCTATGTCTTACTGCCCAGTAAACTGAAAAAGAAGATGGGAAACTGCAAGGTTGCCAAAGGACAAAAAAGTGATCATAGGATTTAAAAGAAATCAGAAAAAGAAACTATACATTCCCCCCAAACAGCTAGAGAAGCAGTAACTGAAAAGACAGAGACTGGTGCCAAAGAGAACGAAAAGAAATCTGAACATTGGATTTTCAGAGCACATGTTAAGTGTGGTTTCTACATGTGGTCAGGCTTTTGAGAAGTGGGAAGTTGTATTTGTGGCTGAGTTTAACATAACTAAGGTTCAAATATTACCAGTTGACCTTATATGGTGATTTCATCCCTAATATACTTGAATTCCCAGGAATTGAGCTAGAAAATTAATGGGTATTATTTATTGCCTCTTGTAACCTGGACTATGTAATCTGGTGATACCAAAAGTGAAATCCCTGAGAAATGATACTCCTGCTTCATAAAGGTGAAACTGGAAGTGATGTACCCTGGTGGAATTTCTGATTCCGGATCTCAATTTGCTCCATGTTGATTGTATTACTTGGAGACTACATAACTAGGCTTATAAAAGTGACTGAGATTAGGCAAACAACATGGATGTAACTTCTTGTCGTTTGATGCCATACTTGTTACAACTCTACACCCAGATCAATTATGTTAACAAAGCTGAAGAAATTCATGGATATTTACGAGATTTCCATGTCTATGTCAACACGTCACTAAAATTCCGCTGCATATTTTAATAAAACTCTCATCCAGAGCTGGCAAGTGAGATAAGTTGGTAAAGTGCTTGCCATGAGAAAATAAGGACCTGAGTACAAACCTTGGCACCTATGGAAAATCTAGTCACAGTATACCTGTTGTTAAAGGATCCAGACTGGAGATGTAGACAGAAGGGTCCATGGAGCCTGCTGGCAAAAGTAGTGAGCACAATTAGTGAGTCACAACTCCCACGAAGAGATCTTGACCCAAAAATATATAAGGTAGGTATCTTCTGAGGAATGACTCTCTAATTTTATCGCTAACCTCCAATGCATGTGTACCCATAGATGTGAATTAATAAGTTTCTATTTAGATTACCTATATTTGATACATTTGATACAATTAATAAATAAAAGTAGTGTATAGATCCCTGGCTGTGTGTGTGTGTGTGTGTGTGTGTGTGTGTGTGTGCGTGCGCGCGCACACACACACAAGCGCATGCCTGTGCATTTGTTTATGTGTGTGACTATTTTGAGAAGAGGTTTTAATCTATTGCTGAACAGAGAAAAAAGAATGTGTATGATATTAAAGTTGCCTTTAGTTCAACAATTTGTACTATAAGTAATCAGAAATCTAATTAAAAGTCTATGGTGTAGTGTTACAATTATATTCAGCCTTGGAGTCAGTGCTCCCTAGAGCTGAATGCCCTTGCATGACTTATTGTTTGCATGACTGGGTATGTGATGTTTAACTTCACTAAGGCTTAATGTTATCTATCCAAAAGTAAAATACAATAAATGTGTACTTATCATAGATATATTGTAAAAAAAAAATCACATGAAGTGATGTTTCTAACATCCTGGCACACTGTCTTTCCATGGTGGATATGCTATAAATAAATGCTATTTCCATTATCATCATTCTACTGTGATGAAAGTCAGGGACAGGTATGGAAAGGATAGATTTCTGGTTGCACTGGTAATTTAATTAGGAATAGGCAAAATATATACATATATATGTACATATACATATAATTATTATTAAATATAACTAAGCATCCCTCAAGTCTCAGTTAGCTGTTGGATGACTCAAGGAATAAGTATAGTTTCTTCCTGTACAAAGAAGATCCTTGAGGAAATATATCTTATCGCAGGGAAGGAAAGTCAATATTCAAACTCAAAGGCTCAGTGTAACTACTCCAAACGTCAGACTCACTTTAAATTTGCAGATTAAGTTGTTCACATAATCAGCTCCCACCATTCCTACTCTCCTACATGCAGAAAAATTCCATATATACTTCTAGTGCCACTTCAAGTACCTTCATCTTTTATGTCTTTCTGAACTGATAAGAGAAAAAGTAATGGATGGTCCACAGTGTCATTATACCACATGAGGTATCTGACCCATTGTATGTGGGCCTTTTTACCCCACACTGCACACCAATCCCAGCATGTTACAAAATGTAAATCAGATTGATTTCCTACTGTGTTCATAAATAACTGAATAGTTTGGTAAATAATGATGGACAATCAGATTATAGATCTAAACTGTATGCTAGTAGATACCAAACTCCAGTCTTGGCAAATTCTAGGGGATTCTCACTCCTACCATGGGCCACAAGAGGGTGAGAAGTGGATAAGGAACTGAAAGGACACAGGTTCTTTCTATAGGTATTGGACAGATTGGTTTTTCAATGTGTTTCTGTAAAATGTTCCTATATAAAGTCATTTGGAAAAATCAAAATTACATTGTCAAAACCATAAGGAAATCATAAAATTTTAACAAGTGTTACAAAATTTTGTGACAGCCTCACTTCTCATCTTGAGCACAGTGCCACAGCTGATTTCTATACCCTGGTTCTAGTCTTTATTTATTCAACTATGCCAGTAGGTAGCAATCTTCTTTGCATTTATTCTTACTCATTATTTGTTCTTAGAATCTCCTTCTGAAGATCATTGTACTTCAAACATATCCAGCAGTCACTGCTTTGTAAAGAGTCAAGCCAAGAACAAAAGGTCATTTGTATAAATTACACAAATAATTGACCTTTTCTGTCTGTAAAATTACAGCTGCTGAATATTTATGTGAATTTTGGAGATATAAATGTCACTTAGAAATGAGTGCTAATAGTAAGTTGACATCATTCTAAGGCCAATTAGATTCATATTTTCAAAAAGCAAGGCAACAGAGGACTTGTGTCTTTGCAACACTGAAGGAAGAAGAGTTGAACTTTCAGTATGTCCCCTAAGGGAGAAAGGAGGTAACAGAAAAAGTCTGCATTTTACCAGAAGATGTGCATGTATCAAGCTGGACTCAGCTTATCCTGGAGTTTCTTAAATTTAAGCTATCAAATTCCAGGTTCCTCTGTCCTGTTCCACAGCTACAGAATCAAATTCTTGGGTGCAGCTCTAGGATCTGAATTTTTCCCAAAGTTCTTACCATGCATGATCAAACTCAAAACTTTCTGATATGGCCTTTGAGTTCACAGACTCTCCACGATGAAGCCGGCACATGTGGCTACTGCAGGATTCAGTACAAGGATTTGGAAGATGCTATGTACTTATACTTGTATGCTTATACCACCATATAGATGGTAGAACTTACTTTTTCACATTTGCCTTTGGTGTAGAAACAAGGGAAAAACATTTCAAATAAAGATGCAGGACCATAATAATCTAAGGTAAGGTAGTAATAAGAAATCATAGAAACCCAGTATGCAGACTGTGCTTAAAGGGATGCTTTCCATCTCTCTCCTCTCTTCTCTCTTCTCTTCTCTCTCTCTCTCTCTCTCTCTCTCTCTCTCTCTCTCTCTCTCTCTCTCTCTCTCTCCCTCCCTCCCTCTACTTCCCTCCCTCTCTCCCTCTCTCCACCTCTCACCCTGTGTGTGAGTATGTGAATATATATGTGCATGTTTGTATGCATAGTTTTATAAGCATATTAGCACATACGTGTGTGGGTACACACATGGGTGCATGCATGTTTAGTGGACAGAGGTCTACTAGTTGTGTCTTTATTGTTTTCTACCGTAGATTTTTAGAGATGTCCTATTACTGAACCTGGAGCTCTCTGTTCTTGCTAAACTGACTAGCCAGCACTATTGAGATTCACCTATCTCTACTCCCCATGCCCAATATGGGGTTACAGATACACACTGACACCCTTAGCATTGTAGGTTGATGCTGAGCATGAAAACTGATGCCCTCTGACTTGTGCAGGAAGGAATTTACCCAGGAAGACAGCAATCCAGCCCTAGGCTTTATATGTTTTATGAATGAAAGCTGCTATCAGACAATGCCAGGCAGGTGGTTCTGCATGCATTCTATGAAAAGGTATGAGACAAAGATTGGTGGAGTCCATAGAAATAAAGGAATTAGGATTAGGTGACAGAAGTGAAAACGGAGAGCAAGATGGACAAGTGCTCACAAAGGATTTTAGCTTATTACATTATCCTGTGACAGGGGCAAGAGTGTCGGATGGCTCTTGAAATCTTCGACATGTATTCCCTGGGAAAGGCTCACCTTAACAAGGCTCTCAGGAGTTGAGTATGAACAATTTACAATTTTATTACTAACAGGCATCACAGGAGGGAGGCTGTAATAAGCCTGGCATTATGCAGCCTGCCACTCTGCCTTAAACATGGGAACATATGGTTCATTTGCCTAGTTGATACTCATGCTACCTGATGGACTAAACACTATTACAATAAGTAGTTGGTGATACAAAATAAAATTAGCTTTATTTGCTTCTTCTATTAGGAGGCTCTGCAAGAAGCAAGAAGATGCATAGAAGCTGGTTTTTTTGCACTTGCTGGAGGATGATTAAAGCAACAAGGAAAAAATGTGTATGGAAGGATTGTTTTATTATTAAGGTAGTGCTTGGGAGACTAGGCAAAGAAAAAATGTATCATAATAACTCAGAAGTTAGTTACTGTAAAATATAGAGAAGCATATTTTAACAGGGAGAGTCAAAAATTGGACTCTCTTACATAGATGCATCCAGATCATTTCTGGCTGATGCCCCACAAGTGAAGAGAGTCACTCAAAGGTTCTAGGGACAAAATGCAATGGTGTATAAATGGGACCTTGACTTTTAATGAATAACTGCTTTTTCCACGTAGTTTACTCAGGAGAAAAATAAAAGCAAACTAAGGCACCTCCCTCTTTCCTTCCCACGTCTCTGTCTCCATCTGTCTGTCTGTCCGTCTCTCTCTCTCTCTCTCTCTCTCTCTCTCTCTCTCTCTCTCTCTCTCTCTCTCTCTCTCCCCGTGGTGTGTGTGTGTGTGGTGTGTGTGTGTGTGTGTGTGTGTGTGTGTGATAAACCATGTTATAGGATTATAGGATTTCAGACATTTCTTCTCACAGATAACTTTTCTCTTTGGAGAACAGGAAAAGCAACTGATTTGCTCAGGAGCAAAGAATGGGAGTCACAGATAATGTCTTCCCAGGTCCCCTTTCTCTTTTCCTCCCTTTCTGCAACTTCCCCATTCTGTGATCTTTTCTGGTATCTTTCCATCCTTTACTTCATCCCTTCCCACAATTCAATGCTCTGTGCAGAAGGGAAGTCTTGGTGGTGTAGTGGCAAGAAAACATCAGTAGAGTAGATCCACTTCAAATTTGGTGCCTCAACACAAATATACTGAATAGCAATCACTTTGAGTAACTGCATGATTCCACATTTGATGGGCTTACTTGTCACTACAGTGACTTCCATTTGCAGTGCATCCAAATATATACAGTGCTTAAGCATGACATGCTGTGAAACAATCATTTTCTATACTATGAATATGTATTACTCTCATTGATTAATAAAAAGCTGACAGGTCAGTAGCTGGGCAGAAAGTTAGGCGAGGTGACCAAACAAAGGATGATGAGAAGGAGAAGGGTGGAGACAGGAGTTGCTAGCTGGACATAGAGGAAGCAAGATGAGAACGCCTCACTGAGAAAAGGTACCAAGCCATGTGGCTAAACATAGATAAGAATTAGGGGTTATTTTAAGTATAAGAATGAGTTAGTAATAAGCCTGAGCTACCAGCTGAGCATTCATAAGTAATATTAAGCCTCCAAGTCAATTATTTAGGAAGCAGCTGCTGGATATTTGGCAGTTGCTGGCAGGACAGAAACTTCTGCCTACAGTGGTACATCAGGAAAGGCAATGCACAGAGAATCTGTGACTCAATGAGGTTTGTTCATAAACATAGAGTTTAAATAAGTAAGTGAAAGAGACAGAAATTGTGTCAGAAGAACTGATGCTTTCTTGTTTTGAGCCTGTGAAAATTGATATCATTCTGAGACCAACTTCCATGGGATAGAATTTCTCCTTTCTAGGGAACATGACTGCAAGTGCTTAAGTTTCTTTTTATGGAATGTTTGAAATTACTTGAGGTAAAATGACACCAGTGTAAACGTGTACTCTGTGAGAACACTGATCTTCAGTTATATATATCACTACATGGAAAAATGTTGTTTTGAGATATATAAGACACCAGATACATTGCTTCTCAAGTAAGAGTTTCCTTAAATGAGTATTTTTACAATCATTGAATATTTTCCTGGCTACATGTACATTTTATTTTATTTATATGTTTTTGGAAATGAGGTAGAAATTCACTGAATTACTTATGGATTCCATTGTGGTTTTTCCAATGATAGGATAAATTTAATGCTCTGTTCCTCTTTGTTTCTGTAGTTTGGAGCTCCTAGGTCCACTACCACTAAGGATCAGTGATTCACAATGTTTAATGTTGCCTAGCAGGGCACACTGTTTTACTGTCTGCTCAGTAAGCTAACATTTCCTATTAAATTCACAACACAGTCTCTGAATAGGTAGCCAGCACTTACTAGGAATAAAGGAGATGCATTTAGGGCTTTTGATTTCTGTCAGGTCACTGGCTAAGTAGATCTGTAAGGAAAAGAAGTGATTAATCAAATTCAGAAGATGTGGGATTAATTCCTTCAGTTGCCTGAGAATGCCTTGAAGACAAGAGCTTCATCAGCATTTACCTTGACCTCCCAAGGTGAAGTTTTGGTTGCTGTTCTGTCTGATTGATGTAAGAATGCATCCAGAGGTCAAAATGACTTCTGGAAGTACATACAGACATGTTAGAACACATGGAGACTTCGTGTCCTTCTACATAGGCTGTGCCATTTGTATCTCAGACACCCCTCTGTGAGAAAGAAGCACTATTTTCTCTGAAATGGTTCAACTGAGAACCAAAAAAAAAAAAAAAAACTAAAGGACTTGCTACAAGCTATCAAATAAATGAGAAGTAAAATTGAGGCCTGAACCAAAGTTTTTGACTCTAAATAACTTTAAGGAAAAACTATTTCTTAAGAAAGGTGAAGAGAGTGTTATATACTTGCAGTTACCTAGTTTAACACTTTAGCCCCAGAGTACAGTACAGTATAGTAGTAGAAGGGTGTTCAATGAATATTTATAAAATTTATAAAGAATGAACAAATGAGCAGATTATGGGTTTATTAATATTTGAAGTCTTAGTTTGGCTGCATGTAGCAGTGTGAATGACAAATATACCCTATAAGCTCAGCTCTTTGAACACTTGGTTCCTAGTTGATGATGCTGTTCAGAGGTAGGTTATTGAACTTTAGGTGGTGGACACCTGCGATAGACAGGAAGTATAGCACTGTAGGCAGCCTTTAAAACTACATAGTCTTGCCTGATTTCCAGGTCCCTCTCTCTGCTTCCTGTTTGTGATGGAAGATACGATTACTCAGCTTTGTGCCCCTGACCCTGCTGCCATGCCTTGCCCGTCATTTTGACTTTCCCTCTGGATATATAAGCCGAAATAAACTATTCCCTACGTTGCTTTGGGCCATAGTGTTTTCTCACTACAAAAGAGAAGTAGCTGACATAATGTACAACCTCTAAAAAATAAAGTTTAATTTGCACTGATTGAAGGATATAAAATATATACTGAATATGTTATGTTCTAGCTTGTGTTGAGTGTTCAAACTGACATGTTGAATGAAAGTATGAGAGTCAAAGTCTTGATGGCTTCCCCACTAGTTTCAGAGTTCTCCTTAAACTCCCTGAATTCCCACCAAACAGATCAGCTGAGTTGTTTGATAATTCATAGACACAATTGTCTTTAGCTTAGTCAATTCTCCACCTGAGTAAGTCATTAAGACATATATGATTATGCAGTCAACCAAGAACTTACTATTTCAACTAGCCAAGTACTCTTTTCTGTTGATTTTGACCATAATTTCCAGACAAGCAGTCATTATGTGGATGTAATAAGCAATAGTCAACATTTAATTACTATAGTGACCAAAAAGAAGAAACAGTAGCCTGGTGGTTTTACTCAGAGCTGTAATACTCCTCAAAGAGAGTGACCAGAACCCATGCTATTTGATGTTTGATGCTGGACTCTTTTCAATGCATGCTTTCTTTTCTGTCAAATTTATACATTGTTATTAAATCATTGGTATCACTAAAGAGAATGAGACAGACATGGTGTAACCATTCATTCCCCACAAAACATCAAGCACAGTTAGACTCTTTAATGACAATAACCCATGTTCCGAGGAAGGGAAATTTTCTGCCTTCAGGATTTTCCATGTTCATGGACTATTACAGCTGAGACAGAAGTCTTAAATTAGCAGACTTTGATGATGGTGCATAAGCTAATAAGAAACATGCTAGCCATAAAACAACTGTTGTTTGAATTGAGTTAATGTTTCAATATATTAAAGCACTTGTCAACACGACTTCAAACAAAGGAAGGTTCAGAAAATTCTTCTTTTGTAGCAGAAAGGAAACAGCCTTGATACAGAAGGACAGAACTTGGCTCCCTAAGTAAATTTCATCACCTACTGGGTCTGTGATGGAAACTCCTGATTCATGAAAGAGGAAAAATTTGTCCAAACACGTATATCGCCACCAATTTTTATAACTAGGCAATACACTTTGATGACTTTGAATAGGCTTCTTTAAATCTCTCTCAACCACCTTCAGGTAGTTATACTTTATTGGCAGTAGGAGTTAGTGATAATGAAATTTCAAAGAAGACAGTGCCATATAGAAGTTTTATACCAGAAACTAAAAGGGTCTGTTTTCCCATAGAGACACTCCCAAAGTCAAACTGAAAAGCTTCTATTTAGAATCACTGAAAATTTCAACTAGTTTTCTACATTTCTCTTTCATTCTTTCCATGCATACAAGGGAGTCATTTACTACCAGAGGTATGAGAAGTCTAACGTGTGTGTGTATTAATATATATATTAATATGTATATTAATATATATATTAAAATGAAATGATGACCTTGGCATGACATTAAGAACATGCACAGAGACTCTGTGTGACTTGTTTAAGTTCTGGATGTGGCCTTAACAATTTGAAAAATGGGCTCAATTATCTGTCATTCCCCTTTAAATCAGACTATTCAACTGTCTGTCTTCTTACACAATTATCCTTGGCTATTTAAATCTAATTTAAAAATAATTTGTGACCATCCTTTATGTCCAAAATTCTGTTGCTGGCTCTTAGAAAACTTGATTATAATTGCCTGGAAAAACTACACACACGCCGGGCGGTGGTGGTGCACGCCTTTAATCCCAGCACTCGGGAGGCAGAGGCAGGCGGATCTCTGTGAGGTCGAGGCCAGCCTGGTCTCCAAAGCGAGTTCCAGGAAAGGCGCAAAGCTACACAGAGAAACCCTGTCTCGAAAAAAAAAAAAAAAAAAAAAAAAAAAAACTACACACACACATACACACATACACACATACACACACACACACACACACACATACACACACACATGCACACATGCACACATACAGATACAGAGACGTAGTGACTCCAATAATCTTAATTTTTTTGTTCTAGATTTAATAATAACTAATTTGTGAGCCACTGGTGTGGTGCATGCCTTTAATCCCAGCACTCATGAGACACAGGCAGATGGATCTTTGTGAGTTCAAGGACAGTTCAGTTCCAGGATGGCCAAGGCTATACAGAGAAACCATGTCTCAAGAAATAACAATAATTTGTGTCAATGTTTATCACTTTAATACTTTCCTTTCTTGAAATTGTCTTCCATTATGGTAGCCATTTTCAAGTTAAATACAATTACTTTATTAGGATTTGGCCTGTGTCTAACAACAGTAGTTGAAAAAGGTAAGTTCTGATTATGGAAAATTATTCAGTACCCATCTCATGGTCAGGCTACTAGTTTAAAAGAAAGAATATATCTTATAACTGATAGGTTAAAGACAGCATCAGAATCTGTTATTTTAAATTGTGTTATCCTTTCAATTCATTTTACATAAGGAGGCCTGTGGTAGAGAAATGTCTCAAATGTATACTCAAAGCAAAACATTTTAGGGTAGTCAACTCAACTTCTAAGATATGCTTGATAACAGTAATCCTAATGTTTCCTTACCTTCCAATTTATTTCCTTTACCACCTTCTTTCTTTCCATTCCCTTATTCTACACTTTCCTTTTGTTCTTTCTATAATATTGTATTTTGCATTTTTTTAACCTTCAAATTATTTGGAAGTCCTTATGACCAGACTACAAGAAAGTCATTAAAGCCAATATAAATGACATCATATGTAGTAATTATCTAAATTATTCTATTATTAATAAAATCTCAGGAGTCAGATATTGGAGTTAAACCTGAAAGTTCCACAGAGCAATGGAGAAATGATCAGGTGACGGCTACTCTCCATATATCCCATGGATGGAGATACATATTACAGTTTGGTTTTACAACCAAAATTGACTTAAAAAGTTGACAGATGCCTTTTACATGATCAAACATAAAACAGAAAATCATGTTTAGCTGACTTGTACACACTGTACATTTGATACTTATGTTAATGCAGATATGTATATTACCTTTAAAAGTTTATGTGTTTTCCGGACAAAAGGACCAGACACCCATGAAAACAAGAAGCACAGGGGATCCAGCCTCTCAGAATGCCTCTGTTGTAGTTTTCTCAAAATTCTATATCCAGAACAACTTCAAAGCTGCTAGTTGAGATGGCCCAGCCTCACAGACTGCTCAAGCCAGGATTTCTGACAAGCTCTACAGTTTCTTATCACACAAGGGACTAAACAAAAAATAATACAGCCACCTCTCCCAGGACTCTATCCCCGTTTTTTCAGGATCTTTTAAAAATGTCACTGCCCCCAGACAACAGGAAGCAATCTAGAAAACATGATGCTCACATTCTTAATGTGAGATGGGTGGTTTTTGGCCATTCAGTGGATGTGTGTCATTGTTTAGTAAGGATTAGTTTCATGTTGCTACTGGTCATGGTCAGAAAAAAATAAACTAAACAAAAGAGATTGGATTCAAGGATCTCTTTCTGAAAAGAAACTGGAGGAGGGTGATATAAAATTGATAGGACAAAATGGTAGATTATTGAATCTGTGTTTAAACTAAAAACAACTATTAGTCTCAAATATTTTACACTGGTATGATCTTTTTATATTGATATAAAATTATGTTTGTTACAAATAGTGTATATATGTTTCTACTTTTGTTTAAAGTATTGTACCTATGCAGCTCATTTAAAATGTGATGTAAAGTTCTAGTCCTTAAAGACTATTATTACAAACTGTTTACTGAAATTAAGAAATGTATGTTAGTAGTTAGTCATCTATAATAATCAAACTTGTAGTCATGTAGGTATGTTTTTAAGGTCAAAGAGAAATATTTGAGATAGACAGATCGTCTTGAAACACTTCAAAGACCTACAGAATATGGCATTTAAGATGTTTTAATAGCATAAGACTTCTCATGAGAGTGAAACATGTCTGGTCTTGGCAGCACCAAGTTACTTCAAAAAGGGATGATGGGCATCAAAAAACCTCCATATGGAGTTTGCTTTCAATGTGGCTAAACCAGCCATCTGAGGAAGAAAGTACCCTTGCCTTGATTGTTGGAAATTGGAGGAGCAAGACACAAAAGAAGGGACTGACAAACTTTGCCAAGACAAGATAAGCAATTTTTCAAAATTCCTGCTTCATATAAAAGTCTGTCAGGTATTCTAGGCCTGTAGGCCAAAGATGGATGCACCAACTTTGCAGAGGAACATTGGTGACTGTCCAGGCAGCCAGGTATCTGTCATTTCTATAGTTTTGGAAGTTGTTTGCTCTGAACTTCGTGTATAATCAGGTACTATTATATTATTCTATTTAATGGGGTTTTTGATGGGGATGAAAACTAGATAGTTATGGTTGCAGTTTTCCTTGTTACCAAAGTCAGAAAAAAAAACTTACATAAGAGATATAAAGTTTATAAAATTGATAAACAAAATCTTAAGTTGTTTATCTAAAAAGGTATTTTAAGATCTAAAAAGATAGTTTCAGGATGGTAATACAAGTTATGATAAAAAGTGGTTTTGGTATAAAAGTTTGGACTCACTAAGATAAGCTAGATAGTATAGTACTTTCTCCAAATTTGCCAAATACAATTGGACTGAGTATAGTGAGTGTAATTTTTACTTGATAATTGCTCTTATTGTATATAGTTTTACTATGTTAGAGTTAAAACCTTTCCTTTTTATTTAGAAAAAAAAGGGGGAAATGTTGTGATATATTTGTATACTGTTTGAAGATGCATTGCTGTGACTGGTATAATAAAGAGCTGAATGACCAATAGTGAGACAGGAAAGGATAGGCGGAATTTCTGAGGAAAGAGAGGAAGAGGAGGAGGAATCTATGCATTACAATCCAGACCCCTAAGAGACACGGTACAGAGCAGAGGTAGTTAAGCAATGTGGAAGATAGTAAAATAATAAAAGCACGTTTATTTAAGTTATAAGAGCTAGTTGGACAGCCGGGCGGTGGTGGCGCACGCCTTTAATCCCAGCACTCGGGAGGCAGAGCCAGGCGGATCTCTGTGAGTTCGAGGCCAGCCTGGACTACCAAGTGAGTTCCAGGAAAGGCGCAAAGCTACAGCTACACAGAGAAACCCTGTCTCGAAAAACCAAAAAAAAAAAAAAAAAAAAAAAAAAAAAAAAGAGCTAGTTGGACAAGCCTAACCTTATGGCCCAGCTTTCATAATTAATAATAAGTCTCCATGTCATAATTTGCTGGCTAGTGGTCCCAACAAAAAAAAATACTGCTACAAGCATAGATGCTATATTTTCCAGTAAGCAGCTTGAAGTCACACACTTAATGAAACCAGTGAGGACAGAAGGCAATAGATGAGGAAACAGGGCAGAAAGCCTGCAGAGTTATGATGTCTCATGTAGCTAGCCCCATGCCCTTTACAAATTACTGTTTCATACTCACCATATCAGGTAGACACAGATGCCTGTAATTGCTACATCCTGCTAGGGCTCAATTATTTCTTCAGTTTTTTAGAATGCACATTCAGAACTTAATTTGTTTGCTTTCTATTGTTAAATGTGTAATGAAATCCCCAAACTAGAGGAAGATGTTATTATGAAGACTCTCTTTAGGTTAAGAGGCCACAAGACCATTCCTTTCATCACAGTAAGGTGAGCTTGAATATGTTATGGCCATTAGTAACTGCTCTGAGGCTGACACTAATTCTATCTGGGGCAAGTGAAATAAAAACAAAAACAAATGTCTGAAAATATAATATTCCTTATGCTTTCTGGATTTTCTTTCACCTCAATCCCCTCCCCCAACTTTCTCACAGTTTCCCAGCTGCTCTTCCTTCTCCTCCTCACACACCTTGTGTTTGAGCATTTTAAGGTCATGAAAGGTCACTGGCATCTCCTCCTGCTCTTTGGTTCACACTTCAGAACCACTTCATCCAACACAGCAGAGTTGATCAGTGTACTAGAGTATACATACCTTCTAGATCCAAGTATGATGGCATGTGATATCTGGAATATTCTTCCACATCAGCATGTTTAAAGTTTGATTCAATTTTAGGGATGAAAGATAAAATACATGGAAAGCAACTGTATGATGTTCAGCAGAGAATACCTGTAGTAACCTCCCAGAAGGGACCAGTCTGGGCTCTGGCAGCAGGTTCCCTTCACCTTCCTATTCCCTTATGCTGACACACCTGTCCGTTTGTCTTGAGGCATTTCCCTAAGTAAAGCCTCTCTCAAAGACTTCAATACCCTGCTCATCCATCTATTCTGACTCATTCATTCAAAATTTAAGTGGGTTTCTATTATAGGAAGTCTTTAAATCAGGGACATGAAAACTTTTTATAAAGGCAAGACTAAGGAATGGACAAAGACACTAGGATGCTTCCTCTCAAACACTCCATCAGATATTTGGAGATGTCTACAGGACAGCAGATAGAGGCAGGAGGCCATCAGTACCAATGCCAATCTGATTTTTGTTGTTGTTTCCTTTTTATTCTCTTCCCTGGCTATAAGGGCAATACTAGGACTGCTAACATCAAATCAGGGTCCTCACATCTAGCCCATGGAGGTTTTTTTTCTCTAGCTTCAGAGGTCCTTTGCCAAAATGCATATTTCTAGTTTTTCCTGCAATATTGGGTATGTTACACAGTGAATCTACCTTTGCAGGAAGCAAGACTTGTCTGAAATCAAGTTGTGAGGGTTAACGTGAAGTGACAGCTCACACACCAGTCTTTTGGGTCCTTTTCTCCAAAAGTATCCATTGCCATACTTAGGCTAGGCCCAGCTATTTGGTAAAGGCTCCTCCATTTTAGCTGAGTAACAATTCCCTTAACTACAGTAATCTTTCCAGACTAGTGTTCTCGTTCTGATTTTTGCCTTCCCTGCCATGTGGACCCCAAGTAAAGGCCATTCAGTAAAGATGTTTACCTGTCACCTGACATTCTTTAATTGACTGCTTACTGCTAACCCCAACCAATATCCAACTGTGGAAAACAAAGGAAACTTCAAATTCACCTACACCTTCCTGTCCTGTATCTGATTTTGAAAGCACACAGCAGGCTCTGAGTTACAGAGACCTCCTCTGAAGCACCTGCCCCAAATAAGCCTTGTATTATTTCTCAGTCATTCATCCCCTTGGCTGTGTTTCATTCATTTTCATTACATTTTACTTCTTTCTTTCATGTGCCCTGTCTTGCCAGATGAGGGTCACTGCTACATATGATGTTAAAAAAGCTCTGTGAACTCATATCTGCACAATGGCCCACTCTTAACACAGAGAGGTTATTCAAATAGAGCTGCCAATTTCAGTCTGACCATCCTTTCTATACACAAGGATCTATAGAGCAATGAATGTAATAAAATGTGTTATATGTTTGAAAAAAAAAGTAAGTATTCTTTCTGTTCTGCTGCACTGTCCTAGAAAACATTCAAGTGATGACTTCAGATTTCTCACCTGCATCCATTCTGGAAGGAAACCTCTCTGGCTTCTTGACAGGAAAACTCTCCACATTTTTTTTCATGTGGTGAATTCATTTAGTCATGGGGTGAACACCTGTGTGACTATTTAAAAACCATATCACCAGGTGTGTGCATAGGAGTGTCTCTTGCCTTTGTATAATGTTCTCACTGATTTCTCAGCAGGCTGGGTCAGGAAAGCCCTCAAACTGAATATAGAAGCAGGTCTTAAAGGATTTTAAAAATATAACTCCATTATAAATGTGTGCAATGAAAATATTGCAGCCAAATTACACAAACAGGCTTTGGCTTTATAGCTACTTATGTTTATATAGGATGTGAAATTGTTGGCATCTCGGGGTACTCCACTGAGGATTCATCAGAGAAGAAAAAGCAGGGTTTGGGGAATGGTACATTATTAGACACAAAAATGGACTTATAAAGTAAGGATGTTTTACCTTTTACTTTGCCTTAGGTTCTCTGTTCCTCTTTTCCAAGAAATCGATGCTTTAGGGAAAGCATTTGGTTTGCATTCAATAGAAATGTCACCACCTACTTGAACAACTGAAATTTTTTTAATGGGTTTTTTTGAGAAATCTGGAGCTGAGGCTAGAAAACAAAATTAAAAATTGAATCATTAAATCACTCAATTAACATGCAGTAACTTAAGATTAAACCAATATACCGTATAAAATTTAACATTTGTATTCAAAATTAAAGGTAATATACTCAAGTCGTCTTAAGGCCAATTTAAGCATACACAGACACACACACACACATACACACACACACACACACACACACACACACACACACACACATACACACACACACACACACACACACATACACAATCACACAACATATACATACGCATGGATAAAAACACGTATATACATATGTTTGTACATGGTTTACGCCACTGAGGCAAATCACAGGTATTTTATCACTAGGTCCAATTTCTTCTAGAACATTTAAGGTGGGGAAATATAATCTGTCTTCAACAGAGGTAGATCAGCTAAGTGCAATTTTAAAACCTCACATTTGTTAGTCTCAGTCTACCCAGTTGGATAAATAATAGTTCACTGAAAAAAGAACAAGCAGGAGGCTTGGGAAGCACCCAAGTCTTCCATGTTCCTACAAGTTGGATCTGTGTATCTAATCTCAATTTCTAAAGTCCAAATGAACTGAAGTTTTCAGATATGTCAGGCTATCTGACTTCTTGGCTTTGTTAGGAATTGCTTCTTTGCCTTCATCTGGCCCGTGCAACTTGCCTTTGTGTCCCAGATTGAAAAGAGTGTTCTCAATTAAGTTTCTATTTGACTTGCCTTGTATTTGGACACCAACAGTTCAGTTCTTGACCATACGGATAGCCAACTTTTAAATGTGGCTATTTTCTCAGTTAAATTGTAAGTTCAGTGAAGGCCACTCTCACTTGAGTATTTTTATTCTCGGAGCCTGGGATATAATAAATGTTCAGTGAAATAGTACTGATTAAAGAATGAACAAGTTGCCTGGCATCCAAAAGCCTATAATATTTGATCTCTTACTTCATTCTTCCTGTTTCCACCATTCTTCCTATCACTAATCAACTCCTGGGTAAAAATACATCACACTTATTTATTGCAGCAGACACCATTGCTTCAATTTCATGTGATTTCAATCTCACACTGTTCCAACCTTAATACTTTCCACCCTAAGGACTGTTTTCCTTATTCTGCACTTACTTCAGTATGTGCATGACAATATGACAAAAATTCTATTTAAGTAAATGAAGGGAAGCTTAAGGAATTGTTCTTTTTTAAATACGGGACAGATATGAGAGGATCTGTCTTCTCCCTTTACTTCTGCCCTGAATATGAACTTGACGTCTGCAGCTCCACCAGCCATCTTGAACCCACACATCTACACATCTGCAGGAAAAGGTTCTCAGTATAACAGCCCAGCTGCAGTGTCATACTTGACAGCCAGTGCACACCTTAATGGAGATAAAGCAGGTCACCATGTCTTAAGTCTCTATAAATTGTCACTTGCTTTTCTTATGCCGGTGTGCTTGAAAATAATTCTCATGCTCATATTTGTAGCTGAAAATATTCCTATTGGATCCCATTATTTTGTATTCAAGACCACCCGCTAGAATCTAGTTAGTTGATTAAAACCCTTCTGAATTTGGCACACAACTAATGATGGGATCTTAATGCACTGCTAAACTAGAAAAATAATTAAAACTTTTTATGTTATAAAAAGCTAATTGAGATGTTTCTCATTGTTTCTAGGGAATGTAATTTCTAGTTCACAGGAAAAAATCAGGTCAGATGATGTATAAATAATAGCATGTAAAGGTTTCATTTCAAATTTCTTGGTTATAAATGAATAGCTCACCTAACACTCTCAATTCTGCATTTGCATAAATTGTCTGATATTTATTTTCTGCAGCACATTGGTAGATCCCGGAATCCGACACATTCAGCATGGTGATGATAAGAGTCCCATTTTCAATCTGAATTCTCTCCTAATAAAGGAATAGCCATCAAAAGATGCTTTGCATTAATATAAAAGGTGTTTCATTGTTAATGTAAGCATTCTCATGAACAAAATATATTAATGAACATTTGTGCCTGTCACTGACAACTTTCCCTGCAAGGTCCTGAGTGGCTTTCTAAAATTAAAAAAAAATGTGTGAAGTATAATTTTTTGTGGAATAATTTGGGGGGTGGCTGGAATAATCTGTGCTATATCATTTCTTTGAAAACTGGCATCCTCTGAATAGAATACATGGAACTGCCTGTTCTATGAGATTCAAAATAATTTAGAAAGTTCCACGATCCTGGAATGTGATGACTTTACAATGTGTTGTCTGAGTTCTAAGTTAGAGAAGCCACAGCCTTTCTTTCTGTAACCTCCTCTAAAGACCACCTGAGTCAGTATCAAACATCTGCTACAAGGAGTCGTTTAGGGTAATGAAATACAATTTTGTGTGCAGAAAGTAAAGTAGTTAATAATAAAAATCTAACCTAAACTAAACATTTCAATGAATCTGCTACTGTTCTCTAAGGATAATGTAAGTAGGTTAGAGGAAACAAAGAAAAAGAGGAAGCATTCCAAAGGCATCCTGGAAGAACATTACACTGAACCAAAGACACACCAAACATTGTTTTTCCTTCCAAATAACATATTCTTTATGACTCTGACTATGGCTACGTGTGCAAAATAAAATGCAATATTAACATGATTATTTGGAAAAAATGATAGGGGAAAAGTTCTCTCAGGGGATAGACATTCTAGGAGAAAATATGTTTATATTTAAAATGTGTACAAAAACTCAGATCTTTTTTATGGGAGCAGGGACAGTCATCATATTTCGTAGAAGCAGGAGAGTGGGTATCAACTCAGATTCTGAGTCCTTCTATGAGATAAAATTCAGTACACTATATCATTTACTCACTGCTCTGTAACTTTGGAAAATAGTTTCCCTTCCCTGTGTTCCTCATCTGGATGGTACCCACAGGGACTGTTCTGAAAGTCAATTTTAACTTTAGTAGCTGTTGTACAATGTTGGACAAGTGTTTCAGCCTCTCTAAAATATATTTCTTCATATATCTAAAGGAATGATCACTATCTATCTCTCCTACATTATCTTGAGGATAAAGCAATGAACAGAAAAAAAAAAAAAAAAACAGAGTATGAGACCTGACCCACAGGAGAGCGCATCAAGTGTTAGCTTTGCTGATGATGTAGTCATTTTAATTTGTTTCTGTTTAGAATATTTTATTTATCCTTGATAATTCATAATTCTATAAAGTCTTTGATTATGCCCCCATAATTCCACACTGCACCTCCCCCATATCCGTCAACAAAAATCCCCTCCCAACTTCATGTTCTCTTCTTTCTTTTTTCTCTTTCTTTTCTTCTTTTTTTCTTTTTTTTCTTAAATTTTCCCCTGAATCCAGTTACTGCTACCTGAACATGTGCTAATGACATCTGAATGTGGATTCATAACTGTTAGTATGAATGTGTCCAAGTTTTCAATCCCAACTCTTTTTTCTTCCTTTGAGTTTGTGTAAGAATTACATAAATGTAATGTTTCCTTCCCTAGAGTACACTGAATTCTCCAAAGACATGAGCTACTACTGAGAATGACTATTATTTGACCCAAATGTACTTGTAAGGGAAGGAATTTCTAACACATACTTCCTTACCTCCGGGTTGAGGCGTTCACCATTCTTTAGCCATGTGTACCAAGGATTTGGCTTTCCACTAGCTTTGCATTCCCAAAACAAGGTGTCATAGATTGAAAGGTATGTATTTTGGATTTTCTGTTCCCATTCTGGAGGGGCTGTTTTTTTTTAAAAAAAAAAAGCAGATTAATAATATCTTGTTGGCAATTCAATCAAGGTAATACAGTATGTTTCACGTTCTTAGTGATCAGGGAATTAACTGGATCCAGGTGAACTGCCATTCTAATATGTGAGGTATTGAGGGGAGGACAGAACGGGGGGGACAACTGCCAGAGTCTGGTGGGGCAACCGTCACAATTATCACCCCGTATTTGGCTCGAGCTAAAGGTTGCTGTCTGTCATTTTGCTGCACCTGTGCAGCAACTTGTAAATTCTGAGTAAAGGTCAAAATTCAGAAGACAGCTGAAGAATATTGCCATGCTAAATCACAGCACATAAGTCAACTGAGATGTAAAGACTCAATCTAAACACTTTGAGGGCAAATTTTCTATATATATATTTAAGGCTAACAAAACAGTAAATGTATGTAAACCAGAAATAATCCAGCCCAATACCTTGACAAAACATAAATGGGAGCCTCCATTTTTTTTTATAACATTATCCAATATCCTTCGGGCTCTTGAGGAGGAATGCAGACTTTGGGAGTTTGTAGTAGAGTGAGATATTTAACTTGAAATCCACACATGGAGTTTTACAAACTTCATAGTCTAATCTAAGAAAGCACTGCACAGTAGTAAGCAAAAAGCAACTGGTGTATCAAATGTAAAAGGAAGGAGTTGTTAGTCTTACTGTCATTCAAGAAGAAAGCTGGGGTGTAAATTAAATGTATTAATATGAATATTCTTTATGTTACGGGTACTTGAAACCTGCGCACAGTTGCTGATCTCTTGACTCCTTTAGTGTTGTCCTTGTATTCTTGTGGAATGGGGAGTTTCTGCCTTTCCTTGGAATCTGTGGACAAGTCTAAGTAGATGTGTGACACGTTTGCATTTAATTTGCTTTAGATCCCCAGAACCCACACCATGAGCTCACAACTGCCTGTAACTTGGGCTTTTGCAGGGTCTGATGCCTCTAGATGTTTGCAAAGATGTCAACTAACTCTTTCAAGATACTTTAAAAATTCAGCAGCCAAATTATAATCATTGAACAGAGGAAAATGCTGCCTTTTTGGTGAGTGTTACTACAATGGAGAAGTCTGAGGATAAGGTTCTTCAATTTGCACAGAAATAAAGTCAATGAAAAAGGAGTTATTGACTGAGCCAACAACAAGGGCTACTTAATTTTAAACACACTTCTAATGTATCTTCATGAGCAATCCACCTAAAGAAAGCAAGAGAGGCAAGGAGACAAGTATTCCTTGGTTCCTGCCTACAGTCATCTAAGGATGAACTGCTGCACGCCCTGTCTATGGATGCAGTAGTACTGAGTAGGCTGTTGAAGAAGCAAAATAAAATGAAATAAAAAAGTGGGACCATAAAATAAGGTACTTAGCATGCACCTGATACCAGACTCTTTCAGCCTAGCCTTGTAAGATGTTGTGCAGCACTCACTACAGCAAATATTGGAAGAAATGGGGCCATGTGGAGTTGAAATGTTATATACCACAAAACCCGTGTGGCTGATTCCAGGCTTCTCTACTGTGATACATGCCTTCATTAAGGCTCTGTAGGAAGCTGGTCACCAAATAGAAGGAGTCATGGTATCCCTGGGTGATGAGGCTCAACCTATGATTATCTCCTGTGAAAGCCAGATCTATTTCCAATTTTAGAACATATCTCCTGAAGCCTTGAGAAACAAACCACAGCAAGGTTTATGAGAACCCAGTGCACTGACAAAAACTGAACCTTCTTTCTCCGTGCTAAAACAGTTTGTAAATATTTATGTGAAAATACATGTTTGACCCAAGAAAAATTGCATTTTTGTGTATGACTTCAGAGCTTGTAAAGTTTAAGATCTAAGTTTGAAAGATTTATCACTATCATGTTAAATTATACATAAAAATATATTATATGTATATTTAGATGATGATGATGATGATGACGATGATGTGTGTGTGTGTGTGTGTGTGTGTGTGTGTGTGTGTGTGTGTCTGTTTGTCTGTCTGTCTGTCTGTGTGGGGGAATGTGCATGTCCTGCAGCAGCCAGAGGTGTCAGATCCACTTGGAGCTGGAGTTGCAGACTGACTCTTGTGACCTACCTGATATAGGTTCTAGAAATTAAAACCAGGTCCTCTGCAACAGCCATACATTCTCTTAAATATAAACTTTTTCTCAAGCCTCAATATACAGCACACATACATACATAGCACATGCTTGCATACGTACATACATACATATTGCTTAATGTAATAATCACAACATTAAAACATATTCATTTATTTAATGTGCATATTCATTGGATCCCCAGCATTTTAATGAGAAAGGTGTCTTAAATGTTTTTTCTATGTAAGAAATAAGGTAAAAAAAAATTGAGTTTATCATACAAGCTTGAGTTTTAGTTATTTCTCCCCTACTATAACTCCAACTAACTCTTTTATATGCACTATATTCTCTGTAATTATCATAAAATACATTAAGGCTAATTTCAGAGGTTAAAATGCAAAATATAGAAGGATATACAATGACACTATTCTTGAGTTGTAACTTAAACTTATCAATATAATAAAATGGAAACCTCTTCTTGATTTTCAAATATTATTCAGCTCTGGCATAAGATGATTTTTCTTCATTTTGTGTTACATAAATTAATATGTGGCTATGATGCATAATTATTATCTAATTCATTAGTTGTTTATTTTTCTTCCAAAAGGAATGTTAGTAACCACTGAAAAGCTGCCTAGTGAGATGGACTTGGATCATTGTGTTAAAAACTATGGTAGAGTTAGAAGAGTCCAAGTTTACATGATTATTCACAGTTTTGACCTTGAATTTTAATATCAATATCTGTGAGATCTTGCTAAACTAATCTGAAATGTCCAAACTGTAACATCACTGAAAATTATTTAGGCCTAAGATTATTCTAGAAATTATGAGTTAACATTTTTAAAATTCCAGGTCTTGAAAGATACATAGAGTATAAAATAAAATAGTTTATTGTTAATTCAGTCTATAATTGTATTCTGATCCATCACTTAGCTGTAGCTTTTTCTATCATCTAAAAAACATGAAATATTTTTATCAAAACTGAGCCAAAACCTTTATTACTTTTAGTGTGGTAAAACTATCAGTTGTTCCTTTACTAATTCATTGCCAAAGATACTGACTGACAAAAATATCCTTGAAGAATCAACTACTACTGAAAAATCAAATTACTTTTCTTGGCAAGCATCAATAAAATTGTAGAACAATAATATAAAGGAAATTATATTCTATTTATAAGAAACAACTTTCACTTCAGGTTAAAATAAGAAATTCTAAATGAAATGGAAAGTAATATATCCAAAGGCACATAGATTCTCCTCACAAGATATTCAGGTATTACTGCTAAGGGATAATTATATAAAACTTTTCAGATTATCCAAACATTATTTTTAATAACTTTATCAGTGATGGTATCAGGATATGTAAAAAATGTTTTTGTTATGAACAATACAGTTTCTAGGAGTTCTATATCTTAGAAATACCAAACAGTTTGATAATTCCTTCATTTATTTTATAGGTTTAGTCATGCTGGAGAGATGACTCAGCAGTTAAGAGTACTGGCTACTCTTCTAGAAGGTCCTTGCTTGAGTTCTAACACCTATATGACAGTGGGAAATCAGACACCTTCTTTTGGTATCCTAGGCTACAGGTGTGAATGTGGTGCACAGAAGAAAAAACCCATACAAATAAAATAATAAAAAGAAAACAATTCAAAAATGTTATTTTGGTCTGGATGAAACAAGACATAAGACAATATTTGGATAATATATAAATTTATTGTATCATAAGTATCTTTAGCTCAAATGATATTCTAGAAACTATGGCAAAGGTGTATCATGAGGAAATGAACTGAGTTTTCTGTCATATTCATATGAGCAGCTATCTACTGAAAAATTAGAAGAAATTCATTGCATTCCGCCATTCAGTGTATTTTTCTATTCACTTTTCCTTTTTGTTTGTAAATCCTATTCAGAATGTTAATGATGATTGCCATAGGCTACTTCTGAATATTCTATGGGAAATGTATTTTAGTCGTGAATACCTTGTATTATAAACTTTAATGCTGTTAACATGAAATTGCTGACATTCTTCAGTCAACTATAGTAAACAATGTCATGTATAGACTGTGCTGGAATTTATGCCATTGTGTGTCTCCCTGTGTGTGCTGTATGCATGTGTGCAGATGTGTATGCTTGTGCATGTTCATAATACACTTCTGGAGTGCAGAGATGGATGTTGAGGGGATATCCTTATCAATCCTGCTCTACCTTATTTTTGACATAGCAATTCTCTCTGAAGTTGGAGCTCATTGATTGGCTAAACTGGTAAACTCTCCTCAGAAAGACTATGGTTTAATCTTCCCAGACAGGGAATTACAAGTATATAATCCAATGTATGGATTTTTTATGTGGTTGATGGAGATTTGAATTCAGGTCCTAATATTTGTGTCACAAGTACTTTATCCACTAGATACTAATACAAAAAGTTGTATTTTAAGGACAGTTATCCCTACCTGCTAATCATTAAACAAATCATCCAACTGGAAATGTGTCTTTCCAATGTTTCCCATGATATATGTATACAATATGTTAATGATTTCCCCTATTTGTTCTGAAGCACAGTAAAAAAAAAAATCACACATTTTGCAATTCTATTTACTTACCATAAAAAACAAGTTGACCCTTTGCAAGGTTTCTTCCTCGAAGGTTACCTGCGATGCACTCATAGAAGCCTTCATCCTCTTGTTGAAACTTGGGGATTTCAAGGATAGCTTGGGATTTGCTGTACTTGACTTTCCCTGGCATCGGGCTTCCATCCAACCTCCTCCAACTAATATCAGGGACTGGACTAAACAGTTACACTTCATTAGAATAGATGATGGTTGTCATTATACAGCAGGATAAAACAAGAGAAACCTGGAAAGTCACTCTCAAGTAAGACAGTTTAATCTATTACAGTGTGATTAGTTTTCAGATCACACAGTCATTCACCATTCATTCATTCAGCTATCTGTTTAAGATCTGCTTAGTCACCTGCCATGTACAAGGCTTGTGCTAACTTTAGAAAATATATTGCTGATAGACTACACATGCCCTCTGCCCTTGTATTGTTTTTAGATTAACAGAGAAACATACTATAATCAGAATGTAAAAGTAAATACATTTGCAGATTATAATAATCAAAACAAAAGAAATAGGATGCAGAGATAGTAACACAATTTGATCAATGGAAATGTGTTGATTATGGAAAATTCCTTTGAGAATTCAACATTTAAGACTAAAGCAGAGTCTACATATATTTAGATATTCTAATTTTAAAATTATAGTTTCTTCTGTAGCTAAATTAGCATTTTTGAATTAAAATATTCATGATAGGTGAGTTTTATTGTCACAGATTTGAGGTAATATGAAACAAACCTGTATAAATTTGAAACCCAAGGTTCATATCTTCTTAAGTTTGTAACTTGTATAGTATTAAAATAACAATACAATAAAAATGGATTTACATTATCTCTGTGTCCTATTAGAAAATATTTACAAATAGAGATTTTCCACTTATAGGAATTTAATATTATAGTCTAATAAGAATATATTTAAAATAAGAAAAATGATATGAAATTAAGTTTCAAACAATAATCGATGAATTCAAATCCCTAGTAGAGGAGGTCACATCATTGTATGCAGATGGATACACAGCTATAGGAAGTGACAAGAAGAAAGGATTCACTAACACTCATCATTTGTAAAATGAAACTCCAGTGTGTTTATTCAAGCTTCCCTTATTCTCTACCTTTAAGCTATGGTTCATTCCCATATAGATTTTTCAGATGTCTCAGATATCTCTACTCTAGTTGTATTTTAAATTTATACTGATAATGATATTAGTAAGTCCTTTGGCAAAGTCTATTTATCAGTCTTGTGGAAGATGTAAGGTTCCTTTAAATCACCAAGAGTGATGTTGGAGAGCCATCCAATCATTAGCAGCATAGCTGACAGATAAAGATCTGTAGAGTATGAGCAGCAAATTAGTGTAGAAAATGAGTGATGGTTCCCAAGAAGCTTTGAAGACAGCCACTAACCTGGGAAAACCTTAGGAATTCTTTCTAGCTAAACAGTATGATTATCCTGTTAAATACATCAAAGACAAGTACAGGGTAAACTTGTGGGCTTCCACACAGTGATCAGAAAACATGTCCCAAAACAACGCTTGAGTTATCTTTTTTCTCGAAATGAATATAGAGTTTCCAGTTATAATTTGAATTTATTCAACAGAAAATATCCCATTTTTAGTTTCTATTGTTTTAAAATGCCATTTGCCACAACTTTAGATTGACATTTTAGTAAATTGGCATATTCCACAAACAATTACCCTTGGTTACTAGTTTTCTTATCACTTGTTTTCTTGAGCTCCTAATGAATGAAAATGACGTTCTGCAAGAAAATGAATGTATTTATTTAGAAAGATATTCCCTATGTCTGAAACATTTCAAACTGCATGTGATATTCAATTGCAAATATACAGACATTGTCTATGTAAGCACAGTAATGTTGTCTTTGGGTGGTTGTGAAACAAATGTTGTTTATGTCCCTATCTACTGATTTCTCCTTTCCATGAGTTTTCCACACTTATCATATATTATAACCTGTGCTGTAATTTTTTCCATAAAAATTAGTTTATCAAATTAACAATAGAGGATTTAAGATGTATATGCATTAAACATCCTTTATTATGTGTTTAGAATTGAAAATCTGAGGTGTATGGCAAAAATACACAAAATTATCCAAAAGAATCTTATAGCCCAAAACATTCAGATATAAATGATCAAATATTGAATATTTTCTCATAGTTATAAACCACTACAGTTATATCTTACTGCTTCACATTTATGGTGAAGGTATATGTCAAATTTTCAGAGTACTAAATGCTTAAATACCTGGAAAATGGCAGGAAACATAATCATTACAATCTCATACCAGATAGCTAAACTTTACCAGCAATAAAGTCTTCACTAGGTACTGTACTAATTACAATGTATACATAAGATTTCATTGACCTTCCTTATAGCTACCAGGCAGAGGTAGGGCATTATTTATCTATGTTGCTGATGCTATCTTTAATTTCACAGAAATACTTGTATTACCGTAACCTCACATTGCAACCTAAATATCTATGATTTCAAAAAAATGGATTCCTATTTGCAGTGGTCCTACTATCCTATGACACCTATGTGGTGTCAAACATAACAAGCTCAAATAATTCCAACTATCCTGACTCTCCTAAGGACAAAGAACTCGGCGACTATATTGGATTTTCATTGAGTAAGTGTTCTCCAATGGTAGAAAAGATAGATTGTACAGATGCAGTTTTCCAACAGGTGCAGTGTAGCAGAAAAGCATCAGGTGTCCATAAGTTCTCCACTCCTACTCTTTCTAGTATTATGCCCCACAGATCCTCATGTATCTTGTCACCAATAGTTATAGCACTTTCTTGTCAACTGATGCCAAACTGCTTTAGCCAACGATAGCTGCACAGAAAGCTGAGGAATGTAGAAACATTCATGTCCTTAAAAAGATTTCTTAATACACCACTCACTATATTTTGGGTATAGATACAACAACTGCTGTGTCTGTGACTACAGGGCAGTATGGTGTGTTACTTAATTATTTCCAGACCTCATTTAGTTAACTGAAGCAGATTTTGAACGTTGCTTCATTCTGTACTGAGTCTACTCTTTTACCTTGTTTACTCTGCCCCATTTCTTCTATTCTTATGTGTATTTCATAAGAAGTCTTAAAGCTACTTTCAGAAAATTATCCTTTCAAACTAGACCTCCTAGAAGAATCTCTGTACATTATAATCATGTGCGGCTTCAGTGAAATACTGACTACAAGGGATCCTTAAGTGTGTCTCAGAATGGTGTTTCTAATATAGATGTTACATTTGCACAGAAATGGAAGTCTGTAAAATTAAACAGCAATGGCGTAAAAAAGCAAGCAGTAGAACCCTTGTGCAGAACCATGTACTGGGAAATGTATTTTAAGAACTTACTGTTCTACAGGATCAAAATTATTCCAATCTAAGAGGCAAAAGCAAGAAATGTGGGAAAATACCAGTCTGAGCAGATATGGATATTTTTCTAAACAATTATTTTTCTTATTTCACTTGTATTTGGGAAAATAAATCTCTCTCAAGACATCCAATAATAGAAAAGGTTTTAAGACCCAATAGCCTGTTTATGTATTGCCGTTAGTGTTGTTTTGCGTTTTAGGGTCAGGGTCTTACTGGCTGGCCTGGAACTTGTTACTTGGACTCACAGGGATCTGCCTGCCTGTGCTTCCCAGGATTCTAGGATAAAGGTGTTTGCCACCAGACTTGGATTAGATGGTGTTATTATTTAATAACTTTCAATTCTGAAGGTAAAACTATCAGAGTCATAGAGTCTATATCTCCAGAGAAAGTTAGTCTTTTGCCTACAATTTTATTTTCTTTATGTAACTTGGTCCTGATTGAATATGGTGTAACAAGGCTAATGTCCGTGCTACTCAGGAGGCTGTAGCAGGTGGATCAGGAGTGTAAGACCTACTTGGGATACAAGTTGAATTGAAGGACAGCCTGAAAATTTTAATTAGGCCTTGTCTGAAAACAATGTCAAAAAAGCAGGAATATATATGAAACTCAGTGGTTAAGCACTTTTCTAGCAAGTATGAGGTCCCTCTTTCAATGTCTCCTAACTTAAATCATAAAAATCTTTCCTGTCTTTATTTGGTCTAAATTGAATTGGCATCTATATGTATAAATTTTGGACACAGAACACTGTTCAGGTATTCCTAATATAGGCTGGTGACAACTAGGGCAAGCCAATGAAAGATACCCTACCTGACACAGCATTGATTTGGGGGGAACTACTGAAGAGGACATCTCTTCCCACGAAAGTTTAGCTCCAAGCTTCAACCCAAAGAGATGGAATTTTAAGCTTTTAGACGGCAATGCACAAGCAAAAAGATCCAAGATAATCAAGACTAACAAGAAGAGTGGTATTTAAATTGTCCACACATTTCTAAACCAACATACAAATAAGCAAGTAACAAACCCACAAATCTCATAAAAGAACATTAAATCCACATTTTCATTGACATTTTAGTTTGTCAGTGCATCCTCTTCTTGTCTTTGACCCATTTGGGGTAATTTCTTGTGATTCCCAATCAAGAGTACCAAATTAAATAGACTCTAAAAACACTTGTTCAAACAAGATGTTAGTTTCATCAGCATGATCGAATTATATTGATATTATGAATTTTCTGTGAATATTTTATATTCTAGTATCTTACAATCATTGTGACAACAAGACCATCAAAAATAATAATCCTTTATTTTTCAAAATTTCATTTTAATAAACTAGTTGGTGAAGTAGCACGATTATATAGCTACTAAATAAATTTGTGAATTCTTTCAGATATTATGGTCCTCATGGATAACACTGATATTACATAATATAGAATCAGAGACCAACTACAAAATAATAATTATGGAAAAAAATAATTCTTCTGAAGTTTCTATTTCATTCTGTAACTTTTCATGATATTAAATAAAATGTTGTTGTTTTTATAGCTTCTCAAATGGATAATGGACAGCAAAACTAGAACCATGAATAGTGATATTTAAAGTTTTAATGTAAGTTTTTTTTTCTAAAATACACCATCCTATTCAAATAAAAATGATTGTAATACAGTTATGTGTTATTTATGTGATGTAGAGTGGAATGCAAATTCTACATTTATCTATATTTTCTGGCATATTGAAAAGCAATGGATTTTTGTGAATCATTCACAGGATGAGAATGAACAATTATATGCAGTACACAGTCTTATTGTGAAGATCACAAATGTCATGTGTTTTAAATACACAGTATAATACACATTACACCATATAATGAGTATCAATATCCAATCAAATAATCGAATATTAGATTTGTCATGTCAAATGTAACAACTTTCATTAGGTATCTCTCTCTCTCTCTCTCTGTCTCTCTCTCTCTGTCTCTTGCTCGCTCATGTATGTGTATGTGTGTGTGTGTGTGTGTGTGTGTGTGTGTGTGTGTGTGTGTTTTCTCTTTGTTTAAGGCTCCATGTGATGAGGCCCCTGAAACTCATTCAATTCGCCATTAATTTATTTCAGATTCCACACCATGGTTGAAATGGTGGCAGTCATCTATCAATATGCCTCAAAATACATTTTGTGCTTCTCTCCACTTAATGAACAAACAATATCCCTGATCCTGCTTGGTCATGTTCATGCCCTGCTGACAAGTGCAAATATCAGGTGAAGGCATACTTTAATTTGAAGATCCTTTTTAAAAGTCTGTCTCAGTATCAAGAGTCCATTGTAGGTAGGAAAGAAATTCAACACTGTTCATCAAAGAAAAGTTACACTGTGTTTAAAGAACTGGGCATTAAAAGTAAGATTAATAATAATCATTAATTGAGTAATTGCTATGTACCAGATACTGTGACAGGTGGCTTCCATATGTCATATGAGTTAAATCCTCAGCTGGAAGCTTCTAACAATGCTAATTACCTGTTCAGAATGGTACTCACGTTTAAGCAGATAATTTCTACTAAATTATTATCTGCCAATTTTCCTTGACTTGAATTTCCAGCAGAGGCTAATTAATTGTGATCAACCCTCTAATCCTTTTCAGTTGCCACCCTTTCAATTACAAGCATAGTTGACTCTTCCACTCTTCTGTAGAATCAGTCATTCCTTCAGATTCTACCTGGTTTGATTATATTGACGATACTAGCCCTGCCATATTCACCGGCAGCTCATTTGCTCTAATCAAAGTAGATGTCTTTAACCTTTTATTATATTCTTACATTTTATTTTATGTACAATGGTGTAGGTGTATGTATGTTGGGGTACATGCCATCCCATGTGTTTGGGAAAAAAAAAAACAACAACAACATATAGATTGAAGGAGTGTATTCTCTTACCATGTGACTCCTGGGGATTGAAGCCGGGTCATCAGACATGGCAGCAGGTGCCTACATCTGCTGAATCATCTCACTACCCATTAAAATGCAAATTTAACCTTTAATCTCCCTGAGAATATCTTGAAGCTACAGGGACATTGAGTGGTCCTCACAATGCAGATTAATATTGGATGGGAATTATAAGGAGTCAAGCTACCCATGTTGTTACTTATCACTTTATCTGCACAGATAGTCACTTATGAAAATATTCCCCTTTCATTTAAACCCCTCCTCCACTTCTTTACATGCATTTTTTAAAGAATTCAATCTGCAATGTAAATCTGAATAATAAAGAAAACCAATCAGAAGCGATTTTGTCTTCCAATGTTCCCATGAATCCTAGACAAGGGATTTTTTCCACCTTGTGTTTCACAATGAACATTGTTAATGTCCTTTCTTGCTACATTTCTATTTTATAAACCATTTGCCTATAAATGTAAGTTCTCACATTTCTAAAATGCCACCACACATATAAAAGCAAGGCCTTCCTTTCTTCTTCCCTTTCCTTCACTTTCCGTTTGTGCTTCTTAAATAAGCAGCGCCAGAAATGGGGACTCTCTATCCCATTCTCTCACATAGTTACGCTTTTTCAGAGTAAGCATCCCATTAATTTTATCCAGAGATAGAGAATGAATTTGTTAACCATCTGGCCCAGTTTAACCTGAATTGCAAGTTAAATTAAAGCTTTCCACATGCTAGTAGGAACTATGCTTCTATTCAATACTTTTAGCCCATAAATACAATTTTCATTACTAAAGCTATTTGAAAAGGCTTATATTTCTCCAAGATTTCTTGAACTTAATTATCCACAGCTTAAATCCATGCCTTCCCAACATTTCAACTAGAGACTGGTACAGACCATCAGTTTCCTAGAATGCTTGTGATTGGGATTATTCTTAACTTAAACCTAATTTCAGAAAATCCTGTCAGTGACCATTTTCAGAGAGTGAAGCAGTATGGCAAAAACACTGAAGAATGCCTTTGTTAAATTTTAAAGTTGTTCAGCTAGCTGCTTTCATTTCGCCAACTTGAAATATTTATACAAAGAGTTTGATCTGTGAGACTGTCCTATGTGGGACATAATATAGATAAATTTCTGATTTGCACACAAAGCAATGGTGCTCACTTTTGTGGAAAGGGGTGAGGATTTTTTGAGTGGTTAAAACATTGTCATGATTCTGTTTACTCTTCAGGACTTGTTTTAGAATACACACACACACACACACACACACACACACACACACACACACACACACTTTATGAGTTTCTATTCCCTAAGATCATGGTTTACGGAGTGAGGATTTTGAGAGCTGAATTGACCATGAGTTTGGAGCCCTCATTAATGCAATTAGGGGTCTTTCACTACACAAGACAGCAGTTTGAATAACCATCTATGAAACAATGAGTGGGTCTTCATCAGATATAGAATATTCCAACTGCATTGATGTTGCCCATAACACCTCTTAGAAACTGGAGAAATGTATTTCTAGAGTTTATGACCAACCTAAACTGATATTTTGTTTTGGTATTCTGAAGGGACCAAGACTAGGTTTCCCTTGGAAAGGAGATATTATGGATGCATTATTCACCCACAAATGCTGAATTTTAAAATCCACAGCTTATTAATAGTAACCATGGGTGGAGAATGATACCTTCACTTGCAATAAAATAACACATATGAAATGTACATGACACTATAAGTTACACTTCTTATCTAGAGGTATATCACCTTCCCTTGCACACACATTCAGTTTTTATCCTAATTAGTGAATAAGAAGATTGAATATGGGTCTAAGAATAATATAAAATACCAGTAAGAGTATATTCTGAAATACTAATTTTGAAACAAAATGAAGCTAAGATAAACTAACAACCAAGATTATCATTACTGACAGGGATCAAAAGGGCCATTGTCTACAGTCAAGACTTTCGTCACTGATCTTTTTGAGAGATTTCTTTGTGTTTGTGTGACTGAGTTTATTTATGCATACCACATGCAAGCATGCAAGGTGACTATGAAGCTAGAAGACAATGTCAAATCTTTTACAAAAGGAATGACAAGGTCGTAACCCCCTCGATATGGTTGTTGGGACCTTAATCCAAGTCCTCTGCAAGGGCAGCCAGTGTTCTTAAGCACTAAACCATCATTCTAGCCCCTATTGATTTAGATTTAAGCAAAGTAAGTGCTAATTTACATATGAATTATAAACTGAACTCCATCATTTCACAGTGTGATAGAGATTAAAATGATACCACATTTAGGACAAAATGATAATTTACTCATAAATTTTGTTAATGGTTAACAATAGCTCTAGATTAACACTCCTTCCACCCTTAGAGGAAGTGAAATATTGTCATGATTTATAGGAAAACAGGGGCTTGATTTCCCTCAATTTACTTTTTTCTGACCTTATTTCAATTAATTAATCATAAACTTTCATATAAAGATGACAATAAAAAGGTATAGTAATATTTAATTATTCTAATACTGTAACTAGCATTTATTAAGTACACATGATATGCCATGTATTAGCAAGCTCAGGGCTCTAAGAAATACTTTGAAAAACATAACTTCTCATGTCAGTATTGAAGACAGATAGAAGAATAGTAAGTTTGCATGTATTCAAATTATACAGTAAATTAAAAAATAAAGTCACTCTATATTCCAAAGTCATTGAGTTCTAAAACACCATGCCTTTATTGTTCCTACAAAATCTAAGCTACTACAAAATGAAATGAAACCTTATTAAGGAGAACCATATGTGGTTGGTAGTATGTTCTTCAACCAAAGTATTTGGTAATCAGTAGAAAGAATCCTATTTGTAAAAGAATAAGAAGACAAATGTTTGTTGAGCTTTAGACATATTAATTTTAAGTTTAAGGCTTAGCGATGGATTTTGTGATTACCTTAAAAGAAGGAAACAAAGTAACTAATTATTTTCTTATATCACTTTCAAAATAGACATGGAATTTTTATCTCTTGAAACTGCCAATGACTTCAGTGGAAGAACAATGGCTCCCTTGAGAGTGGCAGCTCTAACCCAGCAAGAAAAGGATGGAGATTCACTTCCAGAAGTATATATGTTCTTCTTGGATGATTTTACACCCTTTAAGTTAATTTAATTCCTGAAATAGCACTGTAAAAAATCTAATTTATGCTTTTTTTTGGAAAAGAGAAATGCATATTTGAAGTCAGATTGAGAACTTCTCTTTAGAATGAAAAGAGGTTCTTCATAAAATAGGCTTGTGGTCTTTGAATAATATCTCTACAATTATTCTTGAGAAGGGTTTGACAAGGTAGTTCAGGAAATCTACTGCTTTATGTTTCTTTTATCAGTAACTTAAAATCTAAAAATAGAGGATGTTAATATGCATGTGATCAAAATACAGCCACAAGAATATTTGGTGCATGTTTGTCCATGGCGGTAAAAATGGAAACAACACAATAGAAAATGAAATAGTCCTCAGCTTGAGACTGGCTGAAGAGCACTACAGGAGCACCCCACTGTCTCAAATGAATAAGTTAGCGTTTTGCAATAACACAAAAAATAAGCTTTACAAGGCATTTTGTTTTGTTTTAAATAAAGGCTAGCCAAGTTCCTCTTTCTTGTTTTGAGGCTGTCTGCATTGAGAGGTCTCATTTTAAAGTTCGAAAACTGTATAACAACTGACTACATTATAACACGTTATGAGTATTCTTTTCCTAGTTTGTTTTTGTCGTAGACAGGAAATAAGTGACTATACTCAAAATTCCTGGTTTGGGGCATTAGTCTATTCTGTGGTTAAAACTTTTTCCTCTTGTTTTCATTGGACAATTGTTATGCATTTTATATGAGGCTACAGTGGTGCTCCAACATTGGTCAGTTATTTGTTGTTATGATAAATATCTGAAAGAGTCAGTTTGCTGGTGAAAAGATTTTTTTTCTGGGTTTCATGTGTTTTAGTTAACTGACAGGATCCACGGCTCAAGAGCAACAAGAGGATGTGGCAAAGGTTCCTCACCTCCTAGCTGACCTGAAAAAAGGAAGTATAATAGAAAAGTGCACCAATGAAACACCAATAGTCCTCTAGAGTGGAAAACACCAGACACAGACAGTCTCACTGGTGGAATTACTAAGCTCAGGTGGAATAAATAATCACAATATTTCTATATCTTTGTGAAAATAGAAAAAAAGTAATTACAGAAGCATACCATGAGACAAATATTACCAAAATATTTTATTTAAAATTCTTTCATACAATACATTTTGATCATATTAGCTTAGTTCCAATCTTCTCTACTCTCTACCCTACAACTTCCTTCCTATCTTTCTGTAAAACAAAAACAAAGCAAGAAAATGAAAATCAAAACCAACAATGAACCAACAAAACAAAACAAACAAAAATACCCAAACAAAACAGTATAACACATAAAGCCAACAAAATAACATGAAGTTCATTTGGTGTTGTACAACTACTCTGGGACATGGGGCCTAACCTGGCATGTAATTGATATACACAGTAACTCTCCATTGGAGAAAATTGAGTGAGATGTTTTCCTAGATATTCCAGATGGAATATGTGAATATTCAGAATTTGTTATCCAACAGAATATGTGTCATATGATCATATGAGTTGGCACACATACAAAAAATATGGAAAAAACTCACCACTCATCCATAATAAAAAATAATCTAGTATTACTGTGAGAATTTTGTTTTCATATTTATAGGTAAATGCCAATATTAAAAAAAAAAGAAACTGGAGTAATCTCATACTAACAACTTAACAACACACCTGAAAGCTCTAGAACAAAAGGAAGTAATCACACCTAAGAAAAGTAGATGGCAAGAAATAACCAAGCTGAGGCCTGAAATCAATAAAATAAAAACAAAGAGAACAATTCTAAGAATTAATGAAACAAAGAGATGGTTCTTTGAGAAAATCAACAAGATAGACAAACCCTTACCCAAAATAACTTACAGAGATAGGGAGACTATTCAAATTAACAAAATCAGAGACAAAAAGGGAGACATAACAATCTTCACTGAGGAAGTCCAGAGAATCGTAATAATATCCTATAAAAACCTTTACTCCACAAAATTGGAAGATTGAAAGGGTAACTTATCAAAGTTAAATCAAAATTAGATAAATAATTTAAATAGATCTATAATCCCTAGTAAAATAAAAGCAGTCATTCAGTCTTCCGACCAAAAATTCTAGGACCCTATGGTTTAGAATTCTACAAATTTTCAAAGAAGAGTTAATGCCAATATTCCTCAAATTATTCTACAAAATAGAAATGGAAGGACCATCACCCAAGACATTTTATAAGGCCATAGTACCTGATACCCAAACCACAAAAAGATTCAACAAAGAAAAAGAATTACAGACCAATTTCCATTATAAACATATAAGCAAAACTACTCAATAAAATACTTGCTAATCAAATGCAAGAGCATATAAAAAAAAAGATTATCCACCATGATTAAGTAGGATTCATCCCAGAGATGCAGGGATGGTTCCATATATGAAAATCAATAAACATAATTCACTACATAAACACACTGAATATATAAACAACCTGAAAGAACATCTCATTAGATGCAGAAAAGACCTTTGACAAAATCCAACACCCTTTCATGACAAATGTCCTGGAGAGATTAGGGGTACAGGGGACATACCTATACAAAAAGACAATTTACAGCAAGCTTATAGCCAATATCAAATTCAATAGAGAGAAACTCAAAGCACTTCCATCAAAACCAGGAGGAAGACAAGGTTCTCCATTCTCTCATTATCTATCCAATATAGTACTTCAAGTCTTAGCTAGAGCAATAAGACAACTGAAGGAGATCAAGGGGACACAAATTGGAAAGGAAGAAGTCAAGCATCTTTATTTTCAGATGACATAACAGTATACATAAGTGAACTTAAAAATCCTCCAAGGAACTCTTACAGCTGATAAACACTTTCAGCAAAGTAGTTAGACTCAAAATTAACTCACAAAAATATGTAGTCTTCCCAAATACAAATGACAAATGAAACAAAAAAGAAATCAGGGAAACAATCCCTTTCACAATAGCCTAAGTAATATAAAATATCTTGGAGTAACTCTAACCAAGCAAGTGAAAGATTTGTATGATAAAAAAGCAAAGTCAGGGCCGGGCAATGGTGGCACATGCCTTTAATCGCAGCACTCGGAAGGCAGAGCCAGGCAGATCTCTGTGAGTTCGAGGCCAGCCTGGGCTACCAAGTGAGTTCCAGGAAAGGTGCAAAGCTACACAGAGAAACCCTGTCTCGGGGAAAAAAAAAAAAAAAGCAAAGTCTTTGAAGAAAAAAAAAATTGAAGCTATCAGAAGATGGAAAGAACTCCTATGATTATGGATATCTAGAATTATAGTAACACTGGCCATCCTATGAAATGCAATCTGCAGATTCAATGCAGTTGCCACCAACGTTCAAAAAAAAATTGTTTACAGACTTTGAAAGTACAGTTCTCAAGGAAAACCATACAAACCAGGATAGCTAAAACAATCCTGAACAATAAAAGACTGCTGAAGGTTTTGTCATTTCTGATTACTGAATCAAAGACCCAGACATAAATCAACACACCTGTAGACACCCTATTTTTTTAAAGAAGCCTGAAATATACACTGGGAGAAAAAAGATAGCATTTTCAATGAATAGTGCTGGTGAAACCCAAAGTCCACATGTAGAAGAATGTAAATAGAGCCATGCTTATCACACTGCACAAAAGTCAAAGCCAAGTGGATCAGACTTCATTATAAAACCAGGTATACTGAAGCTGATAGAAGAGAATGTGGGGGATAGCCTTGAAAACATTGGGGTAATCTTCTGAACAATAAGTGAAATGCAAATCAAAACTACTTTCAGATTCAATTTTATACCTGCAAGAATGGCTAAGATCAAAATCACAAGTGAAAGCTCATGCTAGGGAGGATGTGGAGCAAGAGGACCACCCCTCCATAGCTGGTGGGAGTGTGAACTACTACAGCCACTATGAAAACCAGTATGGCAGCTCATCAGAAAGCTGAGAATGGATCTAGTTCAAGATGCAGGTATACCACTCTTAGGCATATACCCCAAGGACTCTTCATCCTACCACAAGGATACTGGCTCAACCCTGTTCATTGTGGCTTTATTTGTGATAGTCAGAAATTGATAACAACCTAAATATCTCTTAACAGAAGAATAGAAGAAGAAAATGCAGTACATTTCACAATGGAGAATTACTTGGCTGTTAAAAAAAATGATATCATGAAATATGCAGGCAAATGGAACTAGAAAAAAAATCATCCTCTGTGAGGTAACCCAGACCCAGAAAGATAAATATGGCATGTAAATATTCTTTTGTAAGTATATATTAGCCATGAAGGAAATGTAACCAAGCTACAATCTGTAGACAAAGAGAGATTAGGTCAAGAGGAGAGGTAGACCGGCTTCCACTTCAGGAGAAGAAACCCATACCCAATATTGCTTGGTTAACCAAGAGCCTGAAACTAGATAACCCAGAGACCTTGGGTAAAACCAATCAGAGAGGCTTCCTCTGGCAGCCAATGGGAACAGATGTAGAGATCCACAGCCAGTTAGTATGTCATTATGCAGTAAGTGAGTCTAAATGGGAGGTATCCATCAAATCCCTCCCCTCAGAGCTCAGGGAATCCTTTGGAAGAGGAGGCAGAACATTTTTTTTTCTCTCATATATTATATTTGGACGACAGTTTCCCCTTTCTCCTCTTCTCCCAGTCCCTACCCCCACAACCCGCTCCCCTAGATCCACTTCTTCTCTGCTTCCCTTCAGAAAAGAGTCAGCCTCCCAGGGATATCAACCAAACACGGCCTAACAAGATACAATAAGACTAGGCATATACCCTCATGTCAAGGCTGGACGAGGCAACCTAGTAGGAAGAAAAGGGTACAAAAGTAGGGAAACGAGTCAGAGATATCACCCAATCCAACTTTTAGCAGTCCCATAAGGACACCAAGGTAGGCAACCATAACATATGTGCAGAGGATCTAGATCAGACCCATACAGGCTCCCTGATTGTTGCTTTGGTCTCGGTGAGCACCTATGAGGCCTGTTAGTTAATTCTGTGGGTAGTGTTCTTGTGGTTTTCTTGACAACTCTGGCTTCTACAACTATTCGTTCCCCTAATAGTCAGAAGAAATGGAGGACACCAGAAAAAAAAGGGTCCTCTGAATCAACTAAGTAAGGCTCATATGAGCTCACAGAGACTGAAGCAGCAAGCACAGGACTACATGGGTCTGCACCAGGTCCTCTGTGTGTATATCATAGCTTTCAGATCAGTATTTTTATGGGACTCCACACTGGACTGTGGGAAAGAGTGGGTTTGTGATGCTTGTGCCTGCTCTTGAGACACTTCCTGTTGGGTTGTCACATCTAACTATGAAATGATAGCTTTTGTTGATCCTATTATGTTTTATTTTTCATGTTTGGTTATCTTCTTTTAGGAGTCTGTTCTTTTCTAATGAGATACAGAAAGGGAGTGGATTGGGAGAGAAGGGAAGGTAGGGAGGAATTGAGGGGAATAGAGGGAGGGGAAATTGAAATCAGGATATATTATATGATAAAATAATATTTTCAATAAAAGAACAATTACAAGTTCTAGGATAAACTATTGGGAAATTATGAGTGTGACAAAAACTTACATGCATGAGATACAAAGAATTCTAAAAACAATACGAAAATAAATAACATGATTTAAAAATATGGAGCTCCAAAATTAGCATGGTTTCCATAAGAGGACTGCAGAGAACGTTGGGCTGTTTCAACATTAGACATCAGGAAATTTAGAAAACTGGTAACAATGGCCACAGCAATAATGACACACTTACTGGCAAAAGAGACCTGTGCGTAACCATAGAGATGAATAAAGTTATGTGCAAATACCCTAGGAAAGAATATAGAAACTATCAAAGCAGACGTCTTTTAAAAGAAGATGGCAATTCAGCATATTAAAATGTTTAGTAACTTTTCTCATTAAGTAGCTGCAAATCCTAATAGCAAGAAAAATGGTCACATACTTGTTAGGTCAGATAAAATATTTTAAAAGGCTCAAAGCGGTAGGAATAATGAAACCTATCTTTCATTTATTACTGACAAGTTTCCAAAAAAAAGGAACAATACTGGTAGCATGGAACTTTACCAATAAGCAAATGAGAAACAGCGGAGCAAACCAGATAGAAATGGAAAAGAGCCAGAGACAGCAGTAAGAACATATATTGAAGACTGTATGCTACAGATAGTTGTACACCACAAAAAGGAGGTAATTCATCAGAAATATACAAATACACATTTCCCTACTCTGTCATCTGAAAGTAACTAGCATTCCAATATTGGATTCTATCATTCCCAATTTAAGCGATCATAAGTTTTTGAGAAAATGACTAGGCATAAGACTAGGAAAAAAATAGAAGTTGAGCCTGAAACATCTTCTGATACCACAAAATCAGGAAGTGCTAAAGACACTCAACAATCCATACAGTTCTGGAATATTAGTTGAAGATGTGATACATTCATTGATACTGTGAATATTTGTTTAATGATGTAAAGATGTGTTGCATTCTTTTATGTTGCATTTGTTTAACTCTGTGAAGCTGTGTTACTTTGCCTGTCTAAAACACCTGATTGGTCTAATAAACAGCTGAACAGTGAAACACTAGGCAGGAGAGAGAAATAGCTGGGGAATAAATAGGAGGAAAAAAATCAAGGCTCAAGAGAAGAGCAAAGAGTGAGGAACAAGAAAAGGAGAAGGAGAGGTGGAAGCCAGGGGCCAGCCACTGGGCCAAACAGCCAGCCAAGGAATAAGAAGAAAAGAGAGGTATATAGATTAGAGAAAGGTAAAAGCCCAGAGGCAAACGGTAGATGAGATAATTTAAGTTAAGAAAACCTGGCTAGAAACAAGCCACGCTAAGGCTGGGCATCCATAAGTAAGAATAAATCTCAGTGTATTTGTTTAGGAGCTGGGTGGTGACCCCCAAAGAACAAAAGAGCAAAGAGTAAAAAAAAAAAAAATAGACCATATACTCATGAAGCCATAAGCAAAGGTACAAGATGGGGCTGGAGAGATAACCCAGCAGTCGAGGGTACTTCCCGCTGGTCCAGAGGATCTGAGCTGGGTTCCCACACCCATGCTACTCCTGGTAACTCAAGCACCAATGTATCTCATGCCTTCTTCTGACCTTTGCAGGCACCTGCATAAGTTACAGAGATTAGCATGGGTGCATGCATACATTAAAAACAAGAATACAATATTTGAAAAAAGAAAAGGAAAAAGAGTCAGCTAAATGAGTTCTCAACACTGAAGACTGAAAAAAACTTTAGAAAAGCAGCACTTAAAAGCCAAAGGATAGCCAGGCGGTGGTGGCACACACCTTTAATCCCACCACTCGGGAGGCAGAGGCAGGTGGATCTCTGTGAGTTCGAGGCCAGCCTGGACTACCAAGTGAGTTCCAAGAAAGGCGCAAAGCTACACAGAGAAACCCTGTCTTGAAAAACCAAAAAAAAAAAAAAAAAAGCCAAAGGATAAAATCACAACCCAAAGTAGAAAACAATTGTTTATGAGCTGGTACTTTAATAAATAAATTATTGAAAATTAGTAATTGGAGAAGTATCAAATCTCTCAGGCTGAATTCTAAGTAAATTATATAGATTTAATATGCTACAAGAGGTGAAACAAAACATCATATTCATGAACCATGGACTGCACAAATTAACCTTTTTGAAAAGAATCAGTATAAAAGCAAACCAAAAAAAATGTAATTTTACTGTGGAGAAATCTAATAAAAATGACTTTGGTTTGTAATGAAGGCCAGCTTCAGCACTCATAAATCATGGTGATAAAAGCATGTCTATAACATTATATAATGGAAATGTAACTTTACCCCCGTGCTCTTCCTCCTCAAAAACTGTAAATACAGTCCAATTAGCAGGCTCTTTTAAAGTATAGACAGATAACAATAAAACTCACCATACTCCTTAACCAGTCAAGATCATCCAAAACAATAAGATTCTGAGCTACTGCTACAGACAAGAGGAATGTATAGAGACAAGAAACTGAAATGTGCTAAGGATTTTTTAAGAACATGAAGTAAAGACCAAGAGAAGTTGATAGACATATGCATTTCAGTTAACAAAAATTCATCAATATCAGTTGCTTATTTGTAACAAATGCACCTCAATAATTCAAGTAATTAATAGGAAGTGTGTGGATTTATATGGGATCATGCTGTAGTAAATGCTCAATTTTTGTGTTCTAATATTACTTTTTAAAAATTTGTTATCTAATGGGGATGGAGAGATGACTTAGTGGTTAAGAACGCGTTTTGCTCTGGTCCATGTTCCAGTTTCAGTTCCCAGCATCCACATCATGGCTCATAACCATGTGTAACTCCAGTTCCAGATGATCTGACATCCCCTTTTGGCCTTTTCAGCCACTAGGTACACACGTGGTATACGGAGATGTCTCCCTGAGTGATCCACTGACTAATAAAGGAATTAATGATAGAATGAGATATTCACTATTACGTGATTGCTGAGCTAATCAGTATCAGTGTTCAATTTGTCAAATGGGGGAATGAGGGAATAGCAGTGGCTGTTTAGGAAGATTAAACACTAATATTTCAAGTGATGAACTCATAATTCACCCATAGTTCTGGGAACTTGAATTAAGACAGGAGCACAATACATCCCATTTCCCTTTCCTAATGCATACTCAAGTTTGCTTTCTCAGATGAGCAGCTTTGTGGTTCCTAGGACTAAAATAAATAATATATTGTTTCTACTATGTGCTAGGAAATTTGGAATATAAATTTAATAGTGCCTCTGATCTTATAACATTTCTAAATTATCTGTCAAGGAATCTCTTTTCTTCTTCACTTTACATAAAAGAAAATTGAACAACTTCATCCACCCCATAGGTGGAGAAGTTATGAGTAAAAGAATATGACAAAATTCTAAGTCCACGCTGTTCAGAGCACCATGGTACCTTCAAGTATAAGAAAACACTCTAATAAATCTCCCATTTCCTGGACTATGATTGTAACTCAGTATCAGAGCACTTATCTAAAATACTCAAGGCTCTAGGTTTGATTTCAGCACTAAAAAAAATAATTTCTTATACACTAATGATAATCCAAGTAGGTTTTTTTTTGTGTGTGTGTGGGGTTGTGGTGTGGTGTGGTGTGTTTTCAGGGAGTTGATGGTTGATGTTGTCAATCCTCAGGTTTGTGCTCCTGGTCAACAGAAGTGAATGTTCCATAGAGTTTATAATATTTTTATGTGAACACAGTGTCATCTTGTAATGCAAAGCAAAGAACAAGAACGTAAGATGAGGATTCAAGTGTAGAGTCTGATTTAATGTGACAAACCATGCCTATGAATTATTCTGTTCTCTGCTCATTGAACTCAATGAGAGAGCAAAGGGCAAAAGTCAGTACTGGGAATCAGAAAAATAGCTGATCAAATAAGAAAGAAAAACAATTGTGAATAACAGTGTGAAAAACAACTGTGAAAGCTGATAGACTCTTAACTTCATTTAATGCTTTAGTCAAACAGGGTGTAGTGGTCCATGCCCCTAACCTCAGTGCTAATGAGGTAGAGACAGAGGTATCTCAAGTTCAAGGCTAGCTTGGGCAATATGTGGCCATATCTCATTAGATAAATAGGTAGATAAACAGGCAATTTTAGAGGTAGAAGACAAATGATTGGTAAATAGGTGGTAGGTAGATAATACATACATGAATGGATGGAGGTATGTGTAGAGATACAAAAGATAGCTAAATAAATACATAAATAACAGAAATACTCTCATCTGACTGATGTGTACCTAAGTATCCTAATACAAAATAATGTAGAATAATGTCCATACATATAGGAAAATAGCCAAGAATAATGGAACAACTCTTCTCACATCTGGAAAATTCTGCAAAAACAAACATCATTGTGCTAAAACTTCAGATTTATTGTTTGACATTAATAGCTGAACTTGAGTATCATTTGCCATAAATTAGAGAAATGAAATAAGATAGGCACATATGCACAAATTCAGTGCTCTGTGTGAAGGTTCGTAAACACATAGAAACATTCAGTACCACTAATAATTTTATATACATTACTCTGTAAAGAAAAAGTAACTAAACTAACTGAAAAAAAACACACAGAAAATATTTTTATTTTTGTTCTGTTTACTAAAGCAGAAGAACTGAGTTCCAGGGTGCATCAGTTTACTATCTCCACTAAGAGCTAATGTTTCTTTCAAGAGATGCATAGACCTATCAATCATAGAACATTTCAGGGCACCTATGCATTGATGTTTCTCAGGATATTTCACAATACAGTTAATTTACAGCTTAGGCAATTAAAAGTCTGTCATGTTAAGCAAATGAGAGGAAGCTGATAGCTGAAAGCTGAGATCACATTCCCTCTCAAATCCCAACATAGAGAGTGAGTTAGAAGTCCCCAAGCCATAGCAATTTCCATTTAGACAGACATTGTCCTAATTATTAGTTATGTAATTTTGAGGCTTAAGATAGTGAGATTTGTAACTGAATGCTTCAGCTATCCTTCTGTAGACATATGTGTCTACACATCATATCTACTTGACTGCAACAGTATTCTAGGTTGGATGCAATTATTTAAATTGTGTTTTCAGAGCTCTTGCTAATCATCTCTAGAGAGTAATTTTTGAAAACAGAGCAGTGGGGTCTAATCTTGTCATTGCCTTGGAGTGATTATCTTAAAAATACTCAATTCTTCTTATTAAATGTGTAGTTTAATTTTTTTAAAAATGTGTGTTTTGCAATTTCATTTTAATATGTAAAGTAAGATACTTATTGTTGGAGTAGTAGTAATCAACAGACATATATGATAAATATTTTCATATTTCCATTCTTCAAAATATGGCTGACAAATTGCTTTAACAGGCTGGGAATATAGTTCAGTAGGTAGGGTGATTAAATCACTCAAAAATCCCTGGGTTTGATTTCCAGGACCATGGTGGCCTACACCTGTAGTCCCAGCACTTGAGAGGCAGAGGCAGAAGGAGTGTTTGAGACTGGTTTGGGATACATGAGATCCTATCCCCCAAAACCGACTTGCTGATTAGTAAAAGATATGTAGAAAATGGACATTGATACAGAACACAGGACTACACATCTAAAAGGTAATCTGACATTAGTATCACAGAGTTATGACAATGAGCTTTGCATTCAAAAATGTGGTAGTAAAGCTGTGAATGCCAGATCATCAGCTAGTATGAGTTAACGCACTGTAGGTCTCCAACTGGACTGTATTAATTTCAAAATTATCACAGAAAACTATCTGATTTCCAGCCTTGAAATAACAATTAGGATTTGACTTACCTCCCTACTGGAAACATAGAAAAAAAAATTGGTGAATTATGGGGAGAAACTTCAACCGACAAGTTGAGCAACTGGTAGTATAAAACTTCCAAGAAAGAGGGAATAAATGAGTGAGGCCTTTGACAGCCCTAGTTTTCTCAGTAAAGTTTTATATAAATTTTAAAAGATAACTTTGTTGAATATAATCTTGATTGACAGTTATTTACTGTAGGGGCTTAAAATACATTATCTCTAGTGTTTTTGGTATTTAGTGTGTCCACCGCAAGTCCAAATCTGATATTTTTGTTTGTGATACGAGTTATCATTTTTCTCTTATAATGATCAAATATTCCTTTTTACTGGACTCAGTAGAATATTAGCTATAGTAAAACATGGAAAGATTTTGTTTTGTCATTTCTACTTGAGACACAATTTTAAAAAATTATTTTTTGTGTGTATGTGTGTGCCTCTATGAGTTTATGTTCACCCTGTGCATGCAGGTGCCCATGAAGACCAGAGTGTCAGATATCCTGGATATGTTACAAGCATTTTTGAGCCATCTAATGTGTGTGCAAGAAACAAAATCCACTCCTCTATAAGAGCAGCAATTGCTGAACCATCTCTTCATCTATGATTGCCCCTAGTTCTCTGAAGATTTCAGAGATTTTTTTTCTGATATAATATCATTAAAGTGACTTTCTCTGCATTAGTTTATTTATAAGCTCCTTTTTATACCCCATGGACTCTCTGGCACAGTATCATCATGTCCCCAAATTCTTACTAACTGTGATATACTGTAGGGGTGGTTGTCTGTACCTTGAAGCACTGCCCCAAGTAGGCAGCAGGTAACTGCTAGGTTCCACGTCCCCCCCGCCGCGGTGGGGGGTGGGGGGAGGGAGTGTCATAGCCAAGACAGGGACCTTTTAAGACCTGGGATGAGACATGTTCGTGCTCTCTTGGCTACCTCGTGGTCTTGGATGCCGGTGCAGCGGATCAAGGCAGAGTTCTCCAGAGAACCTTATTAGACCCCGCTCCACCCCTTCTGGATCCCAGCGATCAACTCCTTCGTGGCAGTTGTGAGTTAACCCAGAACAAATCCCTGTGATTATCAGATAGACTCCGTGGAATTTCCTCATTAATATTCTTGCTATTTTTCTTTGTTACTGTCTGATGTGATAATTACTTGACTGTTCCGTGAGTCCCTAAGTCTTCACCTGCTTCATCTAGTCTACTGAAGCTTTCCACAATGATTTTATTTCTTTTATTGGATTTTAGCTTTTTTCTTAAATTCAATGTCCTTGATGAGTTACTTACTCATGAGACCGAATTATTGTCCAAGTCTTGACTTCACCATCTTGCTTCATGCCCTGGTTTGTCTGGATCTCCATGAGAATCCGCATTTCTCATTTCAAAACTACACTTTTGAGGACTTTGTCTGAGATTTCAACAATTTTCTTACCTTTGGAATAGGACACTAAGTAGTTTTGAGTTTTAAAGGGTTCAGATGCCTTTCTGTTTCATATTTTAGCTTTGTAATTTAGGTTGTGTTGACATTACTTTAAATTTTATGGAGATCTTATTATTAGGCAGTCTTGTGTTTTACCACTCACAAGAGAAAGTACCAACAAAATAACAAAATTCTGCCAAATATTTAAATGTGAACAATAGAAACATCAACTATACCTTTCGTAAGTGTAGAAAATGAAGTGACTAGGATACTTACAGTTTAAATAAGGAGCTGAAAAACTGTGAAAGCTGAAGGTAATAGGAAATAAGTTAGAAAAGGAAAGAGGTAGGGAGAGAGAAGAAGAGAAGAGAAAAAATGTTTTGGTTTTGGTTCTATTTTGACTAATGATTTTATCGATTTCACCCCAGACTTTTACCATTCTTCCAGTCATTACTTACAGTAGAGATAATGTATATATAAGTCACCTAGCATAGTATTGAGTCTATGACAATCTTTATTTTTATTTCTGTTTTTGAATTATAATATAATTAAAAAATTTCTCTCAATTTTATACTTCTAAACCCTCCCACATACCCCTTCTTATTCTCTTTCAAATTAATGGCCTCCTTTTTTATTAATTGTTACATGCATATATAGATGTTTATATTCCTAAATATCACCTGATCAGTCTGTATAATGTTAATTGGATGTATATTTTTTGAGGGCTGACATTTTTTGATGGAGAACCAATTAGTGCTGTGGGATGTATGGCAAATGTGTTGCTAATTAATCAATAAAACACTGATTGGCCGTTGGCTAGGCAGGAAGTATAGGCGGGGCAAGGAGGAGAATAAAGCTGGGAAGTGGAAGGCTGAGTCAGAGAGACACTGCCAGCTGCCACCATGACAACCAGCATGTGAAGATGCCGGTAAGCCACAAGCCATGTGGCAAGGCATAGATTAATGGAAATGGACTAATTTAAGATATAAGAACAGTTAGCAAGAAGCCTGCCACGGCCATACAGTTTGTAAGCAATATAAGTCTCTGTGTTTGCTTGGTTGGGTCTGAGTGGCTGTGGGACTGGCGGGTGACAGAGATTTGTCCTGACTGTGGGCCAGGCAGGAAAACTCAAGCTACAAATTAGTATGCTTTTTCACTGGGGAAGACTATTTCTTCTAAGAATTAATAGACAATATGTGATGTGTTTGTGTGAGTATCTTTGTATGTACAGGTGCACACAGGTTCCAGAATAATTATAGACTTTTGTGATCTGCCTAATGTAGGTGATAGGAACTGCACTCTGGACTCTGGTCCTCTGGAAGAGCAAGTTCTCTTAACCAGTGAGTCACCTGTCTAGTACCAGAAGCAAGATTTATTTAAAGAGATGGGAAAATATGAGAATAAGGCACACTAAATACTAACAAACTAAATGCAGAGAAAATGAAGACAATTTTTTAAATGGCCACTATTTCTTCCTTCTGAGGACAAAGGAATGGAAACATTCAATCTTCATGAGTGTCCTCTTCTATTTAATTGGTGTGGAGTACTTCTTTGAAGGCAAAACATGTTAGTGAGCAGAAGGGGTTGTTTAGAGGTTGAGCTAGGTACTGGCTTCCCTAACAATGTGGTGGGCTGAACTGTCATTGGCGTTTTTCCACATGCAAGTATGCCAAAACGAGGAATACACGAATAGCTTTCAAACTTTTCCTAACAGCTTGAGCCCAAGAACTCCAAGACATGTCCCCCTAGTAGAATAGCGATTCCTACTGTGCAAGTATGGTATGGAACATGCCCAAGCATTCATGGCTTTTCACCCAGTGTCTTTGATTCAGGAATTACAAGTCTTTTGGAAAAATTAATTCTTCGTTGGTGAGATAGAGGATCAGATCTGAGTGATCCTGTGTTTCTTGGCCACACAGTTCTCTACCTTAACACTCTAACTCAGATTCACCCACAGCTGGTTTCTTTCTCCTTATCAGAGTTTGATTGAAGCTTCACACATATATTTACCTTTATCTACTGTCTGAAGCTGATTTAAACTTCCCACTCAAGTAGATCTTTGTCTATGAATCTAATTCCAAGTGAAATTTGATTTCTTGAATCCACACTACTTCTCAGGGTAGCTGGCTTGTTTAGCCAGTGTAGAAGAAGAAGGATTTGGAGTTTGGAAAGACAAAATTCTTCATCTTCTGCCTTCCCTGGTCAATAAGATTTGATTATAAAATATCCTGAGATGATTCATCTTCAGCATAGGGATAATAGTTTCAGAGACACCAGTGTCTGCTTCCTGTATTAGAGGAAGACCTCCTATTTAAGCTATTTTTGCAGAATTCCAGTTTATGTACCTGTGCCATTCCATAAGCTTTTGTTCTCTGCTTTACCTGCCCTACTTGCTTAGGGCTGCGAATTCTCCCCTGCATTATCATTTCCTATAGTGCTCCATAATAGAGTTTGTGGTTTTCATAGTTATAAAATCTAAGTATGCCTTTTTTTCTTCCTACTGTTTACTGTTGTACTCCTATGACTTTGCGTTTTATCCACCTGAAGTAATATGTCTAACTTTGTTTTCAGATTCATGGAGACATAGGACTATGCCATATCTGTAATTGCCCTCTTCCTCTCTGTTTAGTTACTCATAGAAATCATAATATGAAGACACAAAAACAAAAGCAGACACAATGAAGTGAAGTGTTTACAAAGTGAAGCTGGATCTTTATATAAATATATCACATTCTTACATCCAATAATGTGGTATCTATGACGTTTATTACTCAGCCTAAAATAATCACTTCTCCAGTTAGTAGAATAGTTAATAATTGTGATTAGGCAAAAAATAAAATAAATCCTAGTAAATATGAACAGTCATATAAATGGCCAGATGCTAGATTTAGTAAACACGACTGAATTTCACCCAAGCAATTGGGTTATAGTTGAAATCACTGGAAAGCATAGATTATTAAGGGGCTATCTAGGAGATCTACAGACAACAGCAGTAGAATCTAGTTTAAGTGTTGGCAGCAAAGATGCAGCAAATCAGCAGAAAGCCCAAATCGTTGCAAAACAAATATAAAATTCACAGTTCAAAACCACTGCTACCTGAGCTCCTTTCGGGGGACACATCATATCCAAGTTTCAACAAAATCGCATACGTGTTCCACTAAAACTGTAATCCATAGAGAAAAACAACTTAGCCAACCGTAAATTCAAAAATGATAGACTTTTAAATTATTAGAAAGAACTTTTTAATCTGCAGTAGTTACTTTCAAATATACTTCCTTCAACAACAGTAATTTTAAACCACTGTGATTAAAATGCAAGAGAGACATAACTGAAGAAGTAAGCAACATACAGGAACTGGTGGAAAAAAAATCTAAGGAATAATCAAAAAGAAAATTCTGCACATAAAATACATTAATGCGAAGGAGGAACCCCCCGGGTGGAGTCAGAGTGGGTGGTAGACACGTGATGACTAAGTGAAACGAATGGGAAAAGCAGCAGTAGAAGCATTTCCCAAGGAGAAATGCAAAAGGAAGGCAACAGAAAACGTATCATAATATAAAAATGTGGGCCGTGACTAATGGTATAAAAGATATGTCATGGGATGGCCAGAAGAATGGCATAAAAAGGAAATGTTTGAAATAACACCAAAATACTTTTAAATTAGTGATAGATTCCAACTATAAGGCTGACAGAACATCCAGCAAGACAAAGAAAGAAAAAGGTGTTCCTCGGATATGAATGACATTTCATGTATGTGTAAGTGCACATAGGGATTTCTGCAGTCACTGAGCGCGTGTGCGCATGCGCGCGCGCACACACACACACACACACACACACACACACACACACACACACACATCCTTCCAGAGTTACCTCTTTCTACAAAATTAAATATTTTCTAAGATATCAAGCTGTTGATTCTTCCTCTGCCTGTCTCTCATTTCTGTGTGTCTCTCTCTCATGCACATAGCCTTGTGCCTTCAACGTCCAGTAATAAATAGTTAAATTCATTCCTACCTGAACCAACTAAGTTTCCTCATTGCAATGTGCACTACTTTTAAAAGGCATGGTTTATAAAGACTTTATGAAAATTGGCAGTAAAACTATAATTATAAATTTTTAATTTAAAAGCTAAGAGAGTTGATTTTATTTTCAGATTATTAATTATACAACAGAAAATTATGTATGTTTAAATATTATAACAAAGTACCTTTTAACAAATAAACTATTTTTTTTATTTTTGTCGATTTATGCTTATAAATTTAAAAGAGAACATTATTTGATAAATGTCAAAATTTGTAAAATACCAAGAATTATTTTCACAGTTTTATGATGTTTCATAAACATTACTCATTTTCTGAAAACAATTGGCAAGCAGATATAAAACTCTTTTAGTTGGTAATTTACATTTGAATGTTTTCCAAAGTATAATCAACAATTTCACCTTTCAAAAAGTTAAATGTGCACTAACATTTTGTTACAGAAAATGTAAGCTTCTCATACAGGGCATTTTAAACTATCCTTCAGCCAGAGGATGTTCTGGACTTTTAGTTTCAATTCTATGGTACTTCAGTTCAGTACTAATGACAGTTGAATCAATACCATCTTAGTGTTGATTAATCAAAGCAAATACAATTTGAGGAAGTGTACTTTATAAAACTGATTCTGTCATAATGATTTCTATGAAGTACACTTAGGAAATCTTCAACATCTTCTTAGTTTTCATTTCATATTGTTGCATGTGAAATAGTTTTTTTTTCCTTTACAACTTTAAAAATAAATCTACTTTCTCAATCAGCAACATTTTCTTTCCATACAAACTTATTGTTAACTTTTATAATAAAATATTATTTTCCAATTCAAGTTTTTCTAAATTAAATATTGGTGGTTTATTTTTTATAAAATTATTTAGGTGCTTTCTCGTGATTTTAAGATTTTATAAATTTTATCTTGTTTAAGTTTTCGGTTTTAAACATATTGTTTCTTTAATCAGATTGCAAATAATATTGAGATATTATTTATTTCTAATTTGTTCTAAAGGACTCATATTCCAAGACTTCATTTGCATTGAGTGGATTTTTAATTTACTTCTTCCACATATTGCTCATAACCTTGATTTTTTTTGTGGGGGGTGAGACAGGGTTTCTCTGTGTAGCTTTGGTACCTGTCCTGGAACTCGCTCTTTGTAGACCAGTCTAGCCTCGAACTCAGAGATCCACCTGCCTCTGCCTCCCGAATGCTGGGATTAAAGATGTGCGCCACCACCACCTGGCTGCTCATAAACTTTTTAATATTAACCTATGACAGATCACAATCATGCAGCCAAATGGTGAAGTTAAGAAACAGGGTCAATAGTTCTTGCCCGTATCTTATTCTATTCTTCCATTTCCTAATTTCTTAAGCAAACTAGTCTGAAAAGAGACACAGATGTTTAGCATTATTCTGAGGTGATGAAATATTGCCTAAAAATAAGTTATTCGTTACCAATGATTTATTATGAGATAGAAAGAGTGAAATAAAGGAGAGGGGAAGAGAGAGAGAGAGAGAAAGAGAGAGAGAGAGAGAGAGAGAGAGAGAGAGAGAGAGAGAGAGAGAGGTGAAATGGGGGAAGAGAGACAGAACTTATGACGGAGAGAGAAGAGATGGGAAAGAAGATGAAACGAGGGAAGCAAAGAAGAGAAGGTTGAAAGAGAAAGGGAGGGGTGGTCATGGCAATGGTTTACATGGAGGAACATATCATTTCCAAGTATCAGCTTTTAAGTTTTCAATATATTTGAACACTACAGAAAAACGTAAAATGAAATGAGCAATCCAAACATCATGGGAAACTTATTGCCTCTCTTTTCCTCTGTTTTCTCCAGGACTGACTCCCATTGCTTCCTTCTATAGTCTCATAGACAACAAGCTAGAGAGACCCATGTGTTGGTGAGAGATGATAAATCACAGACACTATGAAACTAATATTTTAGTTGGAACACTCCACTCACTGAAATACTGGTTATCCAAATTGGAATGGGTTTCACACCATGGCTTTAGAAAAATTCAGTGAACATTTACTGGCTAAAAGTGATGGTGCTGAACTAAATATTTTATAAGTATTATCCAGACTTACTTCCCCTGCCAACATTCTAGGAAAGGAATCAACAATTCCTGTTGAATGAGAATATGGAGATTCATAGAAAATATAAATATATTTACTAATGATCACATAACTCTTGAGAAAAATGGGAATTGAAATTGTCCTCAATTATTTCAAAGGCAGCTACCTTACTATTTATTTAAATATTAAGAAAACATATTTTTTAATAATCTACTCTAAGGTTTACTTTCACATATAAAATGAAAGCTATCATTCTGTAAGATTTTAAGAAACATAGTTGATCTCATATCATAAATGTTTTCTTATAGGGGCTGAGAAATGAAACTATTCCTATCAGATTGTTCAGGACTAGCCTCAAGCGATTTCATAGTTTTGTTCTTATGTTACAATTTCTTTTAATTAAGAGATATTTACCTATCACAAATATGATAAAATAGTGTTCTTTTCTGAGACTCTATTACATTAGTCTTCTTTTTAAGATAATCCTCATGATATTTTTGACAATTTTTGCATGATTGGTTTCACTATGATTCTGAGAAAGTTCAGAATGGTAGAATTCATCATGTTTCAAGAGTCATACATACAAAAATTATTTATGTATTATTTTATTAAGAATTATTAATTGATCAATAGGTGTTTATTTTGGATGATAATCTGAGAGTAGTGCTGTATGGGAATGAACTATGATTGTTTCATTTTATAAGAAGTGAATCATATAAGAAATCTAACTCACAGCTGTATGCAATGCCATTTACTAAAAAGAAACTAAGAGTCAGCAGCCAATATATGTACTAGTAAGTATAGTTAGTTCATAAAAAGACTGGTACTTTTAAGGATGATTTTCTGTGTCTGGAAAATCGATCTGTATTTTACTACTGTGATGGTCACATTAGAAACAGCCTTTAGGTTAAAAATAATCCCTTACTGCTCACATTCAGAAATTACTCTCATCTTACTTAGGATACGTTCTAAAGATTGGAAAATGGTTATAAGCTGGGGGTTTCTAAATCAAACTTTATCCTAGACAATAGCCAATAATCTGAATTTAACTGAATGAATAACAAGGTAATTCATGTGTACACTACTGTTTGAAAACAGTGGAAATCATCCACCAGTTCCTTTCCCTGGTATTTACTGCTAAATGTGTATAAGATTGGAAATAAGATTTGAGTATCGTGAAAAGCAAAGGAATCTTCTTGACATTCTGTGCCAAAGGTGTAGCTATTTTGCTGGCTTAAAAGGCATCCAAACCTGTTGCTAATGCACATTTATCTGAATAAAGCAAACTACCCAGGATTGACTGGGCTCAAATCTAATTATCCATTGTGAACAATGGATGTTAATTAGTCTTATTTTGGAAAAGAGAAGTGTAGGTTTTCATTTTTAAGAGTTGCTAAATAATTAAGCATGGAAACACTCCAGGCAATCAATTTCTAGGTTTCAGAAAAGAGTGAAGGGTATGTCAAATGCTCAATGGCTTGTCCACCATTTTATACAAGTGCACATTCTCTCTGACGGTGAGTGTATTATGTGGGGCATGATGTATTCAAGTTATATTCACAGGCCCAGTCACTTTCAGTGTATTAGACATTTTGTTCTTGTTTGAATTCCAATCAGAAAGTCCCACCATGCCAGGCACTTGAAATCTGTTTAGCATTTTTTCCTTAGAGCAATGTTTGAATAAGAAAAAGTTTTTTTTTTAAATTAAACAACCATAAAAAAAAACAACCTTACTTTCCAAGGGCAAAGCATTCCAGTTTTACAGATGAATCCTTTGCAGCTTGTATTGTTTCAGGAAAACGCACTTCAATCTTTGGCTCATATTCCCCCATGACACCTGTTAAATACCAAAACAGCTAGCAGCATTTCTGGAGAATAGAAGTTTCCTATGAAGTAAATGCTTCATTAACCAAAATGTGACTCTTGGATTTTCATCAAAGTTAGAGTTTCCAATCATGAGATGGAGACATGCTTTTGAGCTTTATACAAGGCTCTTTCACTAGGGACATCCAGTTCCAGCCTCCTTTTGTGCAACTCATGGGCTAGACATATTGCAGAGAAGGGAGGACGATTCAGCTAACACTATCAGAACTCTGATGTATCACCACAATCAAAAATACCTCTATTTCTGCAGCAAAACTTATACAGTAACAACATAAGTGAAATTGAATATCTATATTAATATCACTACAGCAGATTTTGCTGCTATGTTCATAGCACACTTGTAAAAGTTTTATTTCCACCATTTTAGCATTTTAATAAGGAAGAATTAAATTAAGTTTAGAATAAAGCAGTATTCTAAGATGTCATAAACACACTATCTGACAAAAGAGTTGTAACAAACAAAAATAGTTATAAGCTATTTTCATCTGAATTAATCAATGCTATATTGGGATTATTTTAAAACTTTAATAATTTTATAAATTGATATGACAAACATTATAGTAACTCATTCCTACCACAAGTAAATGGACTTTGGATGGTCAGTGAGACTCTAGGAAGTACAGAAATTACAACATAAATATATAATATAAATAGCTAATTTTCAAAACTTTATTATTAAAATATCCCATTCAGATGCTAATTCTGAAACTAAACTGGCTGCTTTCATTTTGCTTCCCTATTTTCTTAACAAATGATGGTTCCTGCATGTCAACTTTTAGAGGAGTTAATAGGCATATATTATGCACGATGTTTATAATCTACTTTTTCTATTAAATGATGAAGGGAGTGGAGGAGGTGGGAGAAGAAAAGAATTAAGAAGGGGAAAGTAAAAACTAAGAGTAAACAAAAATAAAACAGAAAAAAATGTAAAATCTCTATGAAAGTTGTTAGCTCATGTGCTTTCCCACTCATGAACGGAGTATTCACAGAAAGTGAGAAAATGAACGTATAAATCTAATGTTTGCTGATATCTGAATAAAACCCTTGCAGAAATATTTGAATAGATACTGGCTTTGAAATCTCTGCCATGAAAATGCTGGTAAGCTGGCTTCATAGTTCTGTCAGCTTGATTATCATTATATTCTTGCTTTTCTTAAACTCTTCAGGGGGGAACAGCATTCTATGAGGTACCGCCTTTCAAGTTCAAAGTCTGATAATAAAATTAACTAACAGATTTTTTTTCTTTACATACCCTACTGTGAACATTTAATTAGAGAATCAACTAGAGGATTTTCCCACTTAGTTGACTTCCTAGCTCTCTAAATCTTGCACCAGCTCTGGCTTGACTAAGGTATGAAACTCTTCAGAGACCAATCTGAGTCCCGTTCCTTGGAGACACAATTTAGCATGAATCTTCCACTCCATCATTCTTTGGCATGCTTTTTTTTCCTTGGGCACAATATTTTGACTTTTCCAATTTGCCAGCCAGGTAAATAAAGAGTGAACAACAACAGTAGCAAAATAATCACAAGGATAGAAAAGAAAGTGGACAATAAGAGAGGTTGCAAAGTGTGTTCATCAATTCAAGTATGAAAATTTGGCAGCATCCACATGCACACATACACACACGCCAAGTCCCTCTAGACAAACATAATTTTTATGCGCCAGTCCTTAAGCAATGAGAAGACAAGCTCTTCTGGCATCAGAAATGAAATGGCACAGTATACCCAGAAATGTGTAAACTGTACCATGTGGGTATAGAACTAAAGAATTCTTTTTGATTTTAGTAATATTTCTTCTCCATTGTGCATATGAATTTAATCTAATCTCCAATGATTTGGCTCCAATTATAAGAGGAAAGCCAAAGGCCCTGAAGACCTCCCCACAATGTCAGAGTCCCAATGTGGAGTCTGAAGATAACTCATGGTCTTACCATCAGTGCGCTGTACTAAAGGAGTAGGTGGTCCTTGGACACTTCTATGGGCCTCTTTGTTTGTGACGAAGCAAGTGTAATTGCCCACATCGGAGGGTTCTACTTTGGCAATATACAAGTTCCCTGTGTCTTGAGACACAAATCGTCTCTTGTCCTCTTGAACATACAAGGGGTTATCATTGAAGGTCCAGGCATATGATAAATCTGAAAAACAGAAAAAAATACATTATCTTTACTGCAATCATTCTTATCTACAAATTCTGTGTTCTGTTTAATCATTATACTAAAAGTCTGCCTATATTGGTCTAATTTATAGCTATTTGGGCAGAGTAAACAGAATATTCCCTATATGCACTCAGTTTGGGAGATACAAATTTTCCCTCTCCTTCACTGTTTTCTTTGATTAAGTATACAATGATAAGGAAAATCTACAGAATATAGAGAGCATTACTGGTTAAAAGGGTCATAGTAATTCATCAATACTGCTCATTTCAAAGCAGTGTTTTGCAAGATGTTTTTAAAAGGATTAAGCACATTTAAGATTTGTAATTAAAATTTTTAATTAAAGTTTTAAGTTTCAGTACTCTAGATCTTGATTTCATCCTGTGAACGGGGTATAATTTCTGGGCAAATTTCTGTAATAGTTTTAAGACTTTGTAGTAAAACAAAACATGGGCCTTACAAAGGTCCAGCAGTTACAGCTAATAGCCAGAAGTACAGAGCATCCCAACATGAAACAGCATACTTTAGACAGAGATATTATAGGAAACCTAGATGAGATGGTTAGTGTAAATGTCAACCTGCCACATCTTAGAATCACCTGGGAGGAGAGTCTCGACTGAGGACTTATCTAGATAAGGTTAGCTTGCAGGCATCCATGTGGGAGATTAATTGCTATCTCACATAGCCCGCTGTGGGCAACATCATTTCATGCGCTGGATTTCTAAGAGCAGGTGAAGGTCACTGAGCAGTAGCAAGCCAGCAAGATCTATACAGTCTCTCTGTGCTTTTGTCTATATATGGACATGGCGTGAAAGCTGTCATGGGTTTCTATCTTGACTTCTCCTCACTGAGGAACTGTAACTTATCATTGCCTTTCTTCCCTATGATGGCTACTCTTGGTTGTCAACTTGACTACATCTAAAAATAACTAAAAGCCAAAAATGGAGTGGCATACCCAGGAGGGATTTTTGCTTAATTTGAAGCAGGAGGATCCACTTCTAATCTGGTTCTTGGAGGAGAAAAGATACACCTTTAATCTAAATATTTTGATCGGGGAAAACCCACCTCTAATCTGGACTACACCATATAATGGAAGCCTATATAAGGGCATGGAAGAAGGAAGCTTTGGTTCTTTTCCTGCATGCTCTCACCCCCCCCTAGCAAGTCCATTCCTTCACTGGCAATAGAGGCTACTGTATTGTATATCAGACCAATGTATCCTGATACCAGCTGAGACATTCAGCCTCAAGGACCAAACAACTACTGAATTCTTGGACCTTCTGTATATAGGCAACCATTGCTGGAGTAGCTAGACCATAGCCTGTACAGCATGTAAGTAATTCTAATAAATACTTGTTCTATATGTAGAAAGATATTCATTCTGTAAGTTCCGTTACTGTAGAGAACCCTGACCAATACACTGTCCTATATCGCTTTATATTTATCAGAGTATATTATAACAGCAACAGAAATGATGTTAGAACATAAGATAAGTGTGCTACAACCAAGTGTGTCCAGAGGAGGCATTTCAGAACTGCAAATTGACACTATGTAGGATAACTGTCTGAGCAATGGACAAGTAGATAAACATAGCAAACAAGAAGCAAAAGCAAGAAGTTCAAGGTAAAAGACAGAAGGCATTGCATGTCTTAATCATCAATCATTTAACATCTCTTTGACCTGTTTATATGTAAAGGTGAATTACATAAATAAATATTTAATTAATAAAATAAAAAAACTTAGATTTTAAGTGTTCCATTTAATGAAATACAAATATTATATACATAGAGAGAACACAATCTTAAATATAAATGATTGTCACCTTTTAGAAATGGTTTCCTGCTCCTGTCAGGTTAATCTTGGATTATGGGAACCACTATCTAGTTTAAATTATTAGATTAACTTTGGCATTGTTTATACTTAATGAAGATGAACTCTAGATGTATATTTGAGCTTATGCTTGTTTTATTTTATATTTTAAACATTCACTTATATTACCATACTATCCACCCATTATGTTATTGCTAAGTTGTAATACATTTTATAAATATATCACCTTATTGTTGATGAGTTTATGAAGTGTTTCCAGTCTGATGTCATCATAGATTAGAGTTAAATGAGAATTATTGTGACTGTCTATGTTCATTTTCATTTTCATAGATAAGTTATTAGACATGAACTTTAAGGCAAATACATATATATATAATATATATATATATTATATATATATGTAACTTGAAAATGTATCCCAGTTCCAGGCAGCTTGACATCTCTATTCTCAACAGAAGAGAGCTCTGGTTATTTCACAGTACACATACACACACATACACACACACACACACACACACACACACACACACACACACAATATGCCGTCATGTTTTTATTATAACTATAAGTCTCAGTCAACACAAATATTAGATTAAAGTTTCATGAATCTATGAAATTAAGAGATTTCCCAATAAGGGAAATAAGTCTGTAATACTTGAGTGATGGGGGGAGTCTACATTTTGGTAAAAAAAAAAAAAATCTTCATGTGAATAGATATTCACACACAAAAAGTCAGAGTATCCCAAGAGGAGTTCATGTACCCAGTAGCCTCTTGTCCAGAGAGAGGTCTTGCATCATATGAATGGTCTACATTTGTGTTAAACCCTGATGTAGAATCAAGATACCATATATTGCCCCACTCTTCCTCAGCTGGAAGATCTTCTGAAATATTCTTTAATAACTACACTGTCCTTGAACTCTTAAATATGGGAGAGGAATTACAGATAAACAGTGATTGTAAATTAAATAATATCTTCATGGTGCAAACTCCACCTGAAATGGGAATGAAGAAATGTTGCAATTCTGTTATTTCCTCTACTAAGATCACTGTGATGGTGGTTAGCCTTAGTTCTCAAATGGCACAATGTAGAGTCAACTGAAAGATGATTTCAATTAGGAATTGTCTACACTGTTTTAGCCTGTGGGCATGTCTTAGGGGAGCTGGGAAATCCTCTTAAGTTAGTTGATGGAGACGGTCAAGCCCACTGAAGATGGGACCATTCCCTAGGCAGAATGTGCTGAACTGTATAACAGCCAAGAAATCAAGTCAGTAAGTGAGTAAACAAGTGAGTATGAAGCATATATTCTCTCTCTCTCTCTCTCTCTCTCTCTCTCTCTCTCTCTCTCTCTCTCTCTCTCTCTCTTTCCTGACTACTAAACTGGCCTCAAGGTCCTGCTGCCATGCTTCTCTCAAAATGATATATGGTATATCTTCTAGAAATGTGAATCAAAATAAACCTTTTTTCTCCTAACATGCTTTTTCTCAGGTTATTCTATCACAGCAACATAAATATAAAAAATTCTCTCTCTGTCTCTCTCTCCCTCTCTCTCTCTCTCTCTCTCTCTCTCTCTCTCTCTCTCTCTCTCTCTCTCTCACACACACACACACACACACACACACACACACATACACACACACACACACACACACACACACACACACACACACACCAGGAATAGCATACTTAAGGAATCATGAAGGAAAGAAGACAAACTGAGATAACAGAGGAAGAAATGAAAGACAAGGAAATGAAAAATAAAGCGTCTGCCAAGAGAAAGACCATAAATAGCAAGGAAGAACAAAAGAAATCTTTTTAACAGCAATCCACAAACTAAACATCTTAAGTATTAATGAAACAAAGTCATCTGTGCAAACAGACGTCAAGCGTTTTTCTCAGCAATGAAGATATGAGGTGAAGCCATGATTAAAAGCAAGAGCAACAAAAATGCCGCTTCTGCGTGAAGTGGACCTTAGACGAGTAATCTTACAATCAGCAGAAAAAAAAAAAAAAAAAAAAAAACACAAGCTACATCGTTCTGTGAAAAACATGAAACATCAGTATGTTTAGTCTAATCTGCTGAACATTATGTTGAGTGTAAGAACCCATGTTTACATATGTCTACACAAATTTCCAATTTTATGTAGTAGTTTTCCCACATGAGGGGTAGAAAATACAGAACATTTTTACTAGCTATAAAATGTTTCTTTTTTTTGTTTTTGTTTTTTGTTTTTTTTTTTGAGACAGGGTTTCTCTGTGTACTTTGCGCCTTTCCTGGAACTCACTTGGTAGCCCAGGCTGGCCTCGAACTCACAGAGATCCGCCTGGCTCTGCCTCCCGAGTGCTAGGATTAAAGGCGTGCGCCACCACCGCCCGGCCATAAAATGTTTCTACCATACTGGATTTAAATGAGCATGTCTTGTGTTGAAATGGAACTGAGAATCAAAACAAGGAGAAAATAGAGCTGAACATGAGGAGCATCAATTGATTAAAAAAAAAAAAAAAAGACCGATAACATAAAAGAATAACAACACTCTTACTCCGAACTGCTCAGAATAGAGTATTACATCTTCGTCAGGAATTAGTTCTCAACCTAATATGCAGTAAAAAGCATTGTGAAATTTATGAAAGCACATATTATTAATTCAGCTTCTATTGCTTGATTTCATTCTATTTCATTGATATATCATGCAATCTGCATTTGTAACAAGTTCCAGGGCACTTTGTAACTGAACTTTCAAGTTGTATTTATAGCCGACTTTACTGAGTTAAGATTGATCAATTTCAAGTGTATCAAGGGATAGAGGACAAAATGTAGCCAAGGCCTGAGACTATGTCACAAGTGGAAGTAGAAAAGAAAACCCTGTATTTTGAGCTAAGGACAAAAATATGGGAAGATTAAACCCATCTCCATACTTTTGAGGGCTATGGCGTACACGAGATCTAAGCAAAGGCCTTCTGCACCACAGAAAAACAAGAGGAAATTGAGGTTGTTGAAAAATAAAGGATGTCAAAAGATTTCTTTACCATTTATTATCATGCAAAATCCATTCACAAATATCACAACACAAAATAGTGAATCTGAACTGAGTCATCAGCCGCTGCAGCCTCACCTTGTACCTCCATGGAAAGGCCCAAGTATCCTCAACCCTGCCTTTTCTTTGGGTCACCTCCACTCCCAATGAAAACCCTGCCTCTTGGACCAAAAATGCTCCTTTCAATTGGCTAGCAGACCGCTGACATAATTCCAATAGTTGAATGTTTCAGGATGTTGGGGGGGGCCTTGATGTAACTAAGACTAATGTTGTAGCTTGAATCTGGAATGCATTAAATGCTTGATTTTCCAGCCTATCACGGTTGAGAGATGGTGGAAACTTTAAAACTTAATTCGAGCTTAATGTGAGACTAATGCAGTTTGGGTGGCGTGCTATAAGAGTGACAGTAGTAAACCAGTGCCTTTGCTTCCCTTGTTTTGTAAGTGGAATTGCTAAACAGTCTTATTAATAAAAAAAAACTTGGAGTCACAGTGTGCCGGCTCTGCTGACTCCCCAGGGGAGACCTTGATTTGGGGGATGTGGGGATGTGGGGATGTGGGGTGGCTTGGAAGGGAGGGCTGGGAGATGGGAGGAGGGAGGAGGTGGGATCTGCGAGTGGTATGTAGAGTGAGTTGAAAATTTCTTAATAAAGAAAAATGGAGAAAAAAAAAGACAAAAAACTCAGAGCCAGATATTGGGGTGAAAACTGAGAGATCAGAGGAATAGAACAAGCCACAGCCAACCTCACCTTACCAACTCCTCAGCCTCTAGAGAGAGATTTCCCATACACTCACGCCTATACACCTTTCTGTACCCTGCCATCTTACTTCCTCTCTTTGCCCAGCTTCATCACTTCCTCTTTCTGCCCAGCTCTATCACTTCCTTTCTGTCTATACAGACCTCCAGACCTCTATGGTTAACTAGCACTGGGATTAAAGGCATGTATCACCATGCCTGGCTCTGTTCCCAGTGTGGCCTTGAACTCATAGAGATCCAGATGAATCTCTGCCTCGCAAATGCTAGGATTAAAGGTGTGTACTACCACTGTCTGACTTCTATGTTTAATATAGTGGCTGGCTTTTTCCTCTGATCACCAAATAAACTTTATCGGGGTGCACAGATAAAATATCATCACATTGGTTTTTTCTTCCCTAGCTATATGGTGAGAACCTTTACTTCACATACTTCCACATGATCCACTGCTCTTGTACTGTCTATAGCCTGAGAACCCAGAGGTCAAGGGTAGCAACATCCAAAGCCATGAAGCAAAAGAAACTTTTGCTCCTTATGAGTAGAATACCACCTGTGTTCATGACAGTAACAGAAAGTTGTTGGTAAACATGAGAGCTAAGAGGGTTGATTTCTAAGGTAAAGATTAACTGTTTCTGTCATTAAAAATGATCAGAGACAGCATGGATGATCATGACTATGTAAGCTGCAAAATAAATGAATAAAAAGATTTATGTTTGCATCTCATGGGTGGTAACCCATGTGCTACTCCACCCTCAGTATTTTCATCTCCCTAGGAGTTGATTGTAGACGAATTTCTAAACGGTCTTAATGAATAAAAAATATGGAGCCAGAAATTTGGGTTAAAGCCCAAGAGAAAGATCAGAGGAATAGGACAAACCATGAGCTAACCTCATCTCACCAACTCTGCAGCTTCCAAAAAGAGCTTCTTCCTGTATACTCACATTTATATGCCTCTTCTGTTCTGTTCTCTCATTGGTTCTCTTAGCTCAGCAACAGTTTATATTTCCTGGTCATGCATGCAAGAATGCAGCTCAGTTATCATTATCAAAATAATTCCTTGAATTTACTGTTTTTTTCTAAGCTATTGAAACTTCATTTTCTTTTGCAAATCCCTATTGGGACCTGTCCACATTCACTGTGGTTTCTTCCTTCTGAGTTTCTTTGCTGATGTTCCTTTCTGCCTCACTTCTGTATCCATTGCTCTGTCTCCACCAAAGAGATACACAAAGATTTTAGTTTGAAACTAAAATTTTCAGTTGATAGTAAATTTTTCTTCAACATAAAAAAGAGGAAAAAGATGGAGTTCAGATTCAACTGTTCTCTCTGACTCTTATCTTTTTCACTTTTTTCTGAAATAAAGACAATCTTGAGCAAATTCCTAGTGCCATGTGTCAGTTTAGGGATTCTTATTCAAGGCCTTTTTGAGCAAAGAAACAAGAGTTAGCTTTCTGAAAGCAACATAACCCTTTCCACTTCACAAAAATTACAGGTTGCTGCTAGTGCCCGAGGAATCTTTGTATTCATCAACCTATAATCTTAGGACCTTAGCCTGTAATTTTCTTCTCTCCCTCACAGTGAATTCATTTTTATCTCAACTACTCAAACTTTCCCATTTTCTCTGATGAGTATAGTATCCTTCTTCAATAAGAGAATATTTAAAAACTGTTGTAAGAATGAGAAAATACATAGAGAGAATTAAGGAAATGTTAAGGGTACCCTAGTTTCATCCTTCCATCAACTGTCTTATAAAGCTAACTGATTATTACTAACATGCACATTATATGGAAAAGGATGCTGGAGACTCCAGTACAGAGTTAAATTTTCAGAATCAGGTTGTTATGTATAAGGAATATAAATCAAACCTAAGTCCTTTGGAAGCCTAATCCCTTGCTCTTTCCTTAAAGTTGTCTTTTGACTCTTCTACAGTTATCTTCTTGATTCTCCTGCCAGGACCTCAGACTACTTTCCAAACCTCCATAATCCATGTGTATTGAACCCAACTCAGGTTCAAAGTTAAAAAGTACTTACTGTTCCTCACCTACTTTATCACCACCATTTATTCTATAACGTCCAAACATCCTAAAAATAACTTCATAAGTAGGCAGGTTCATCTGTCTTTTGGTTTATTGCTAACCCTCATGGGATGTTAAGTATATCAAGTCATGACTAACTCTTTCTCTCTCCCGTAAAATGAGCCTTTAACAAGCTAAAGTTCTAGGTACAGAAATACACATTCTCTGATGGCAACTTGGACTCAATTCTCTAAGAAAGGACCCTAGCTAGGGTTTTTATCTGAAAACTGAAATTTAGGATTTGTTATTGTTGTTTTGTGACAAGGTCACAAGTATCCTAGTTTTGGCTAAAATTACTATGCAGCTGTGAACATCCTTGAATTCCTGATCCTCCTGCCTCTACCAGCTGTGTGCTGAGATCAAACTTATATGCTACTACACCTAGATAATCGGGAACTTTGCTGTGAGATTGTGTCTCTAGCAACATCAGAAGCTATATCTGTAAAGTCTTATTAACATGTCATCAGAATGTGAGTTGAACAAGGATAACTCCAATGAACATGGTAAACTGATAAAAAAAAAAAAAAAGCCCATGGGTCCACGACTCTACAAGAAAAAATACAGGCAATTGAGTAAAGCTTGGAATGGTGAAGTGGCCTTTCCAATGGAAGAGCACACCAATTTGTTTTCCTTTTCCAGGAAGCCCAGAAAACATATACAAGTAACAGTGTACGGACACAAAAGATCGTATTTAGGGAAACATATATGTACGATACACATATGCGTGCAATAACAATGATTGAATAAAAGGTGTCTATGAATCTGAGCAGAGTAGGGAGTGATATATGGGAGGGTTTGGAAAGAAGAAATGGAAGGCAGAAACACTGTAATTAATTATAATCTCAAGAATAAACAACAGCAAAAAGCTGTGGCACTAAAATGTCTGTATACTGGAGGTGGGATGTAGTTCAGTTAGTAAAATGCTCAACTAGTATGTACAATACCCTGGGATCAAAACATAGTTCCAAGTACCACAAAAATAAACCATAGTTCCAAGTACCACAAAAACTGGGTAAAATGAGATTTGAGTTATACATTCCATGTGTGTTTTGAAGTAGGAGGAGCAGACTGTAATAGTCTCTGAGTTCTGTAAGTATCACGCAAGGTGGCATGTATACTATATTTTCCCCAGCCTGACCCAAAGTGTGACATTCTGCCAATATGTGTATTTATTTATACCAAATATGCTGAATCGCTCCTAGCCAGTATTTGCAAGACAGTCTACTCAGCACATGGTGTAAATAAGAGCCAGCAGAGGTAGAGTACATCTGTAGATATGTAGATAAAAATTTGCCAATTTTGTAACTTTATGAAATATCCTATTTGTCAGTCACACTTCATACATGGTAGCTTACACATTTATTTATAGACATGAGCTGTAATGTCAGAACACATAAAGCTCCAACTTCTTCCAGCCATCCCTGTTCTCCTCTCCCCTGGTCTCTTCCCCTGTGGAAGGTCTCTGCTCATCCATCCCTACAGCTAGCTTGCAGTGGGAGCATCATTTTTGTGAGTTTCATCATCAGCCACAGCTGGGACTTAATTTGTATATTTTTAATGGGGAAAGAAAAAAATAGACCTTCCAAGTTAGAAGTTTAAAACCTTCGCATTTGGCTTTTCTTAATTAAATGTATAATTCATGAGACACTTAGTTTGAAGCCATTGGATTTTTAAATACTCTCTCCACCCTCTATGACATTTTTCTGTTATTAATGGTGGTAATGCATTCTTCTTATGATGATTCAGCAGTAACATTAGTACAGAATGATAATTGGTCCTTTCTGGAGCATTCTTGTAGTTTTTCATTAACACCATCCTCTACAATTCTATTATTATTAGAAATGGCAGTTCCACAGTAAGCAATTGAAAACTATCTGCTGCTCTCTTAAGCATACCACCAATCCTATTTTCCCTGGGGACAATTGTGTTTTTGACATATTTAGCAGCCCTATACATAGTACCATAATAATTAAAATACAAAGACAAAAATATATATGCAAGTATAACAATCACATGGACTGTGATTTTTAATAGCGGAAACTGTCTTTGATGAAAGAAACCAAAGCAATAAATATTGGCCTTCCCACCCTCAAAACTTCATGGGGCTGCAGACCAGATCTCAAAATTGGTGCCATGTTTCTTGAAGTGGAAAAATAAATTATTATATAAAAATATTATATAAAAATAAAATATATAAAAAGCTGAAATATTCATATTTAATGGATAACCTCCCTTGCTTCAGATATTCTGGAATGAGCACACTTTATTACAATACTACAAACCTTACATAGTCCTTTAGGAATTAAGCTGTCAAGCTCTTGGGTAGTAAATTATGGGTACATTAGCGCAACGACAAAGATCTACCCATAGCATAATAATTCCTTTATTGTGCTGAAGTACTTGTTGTTGTGTGGGGCAAGGTTATGATGCAATACTGAAAATAGCCTGATATGGTTGTCATCTATCCCTGTTTGAGCACCTATGTGGTCTCCAAATGCTGCTTGGGAACCAGGGTTTTATTAAATCTCTTCTGATTTACACACCTATTTTCTGGAACCATGGAAAGGGAATTCTCTGGGACTTGCAAACAACCCCATAAAGGTCCCTTGAGTACCCATTATGGCTAAGTTCCAGATATTTCTAGGATTGATGGTCCACTGCAAGCTCTACCTACAGAAGAAGGGAAAACATGGTCTGTTTTTGAACACTTGTGAGAAAACTACAATTCCAAGAAAGAGAAGTTTAGGGATATAAATGTATAACAATTACACTTGCTTCTTGTGTCTCGGTATCCATACACTATAGAAGTATGCAGAGAAGAGGCTATGCACTATGTTGTCAATCAAGGATGATTTAATTCATTTAAGAGGTATCTATTAAGATCTAAATACATTCTCATTTATACACCATGTGGAGATTATGGTAATTGTGTCTCGTGTGTGGCATCTGGTGGTCAAGAATGATGCACAATGTTTTCACAGTGCCCTATGCAATTATATCTTATTTTTCTCTTTACTGTGGACATGTGGTGGATGCTTGTGTACACATGTGTGAGTGTGTGTGTATAGATGCCAGGGTTGAACATTGGGTATTTTCTTTCACTCTACTGAATATGGAGGTCTAATTTAGGCTAGACTGGCTTGCCAAAAGCCCCCAAGACCTGCTAGTTTCTGCCTTCTCATAATGGGTTTTCAGACATGCCTCTATGTCCAAGTTTTTTATGTGGGTGATGGTGATCTAAACTCAGGCTTTGATGGTACACAGCAACCACTTTAAGCCATTACACCATCCTCCTAGTCTACAATTTTCTGTAAGAAAACATGTTTCAAAATCGTGAATCATCCTTATATTGAGAAAATCTGGGTTCTATAATGATAGCAGTCTATACCTTGAAAGCTCTATTTGATGTGTCTGAAACCAAGAAAAAAAAAACATCTATCCAGAACTGAAAGGAATATAAAAGAGGAGGTAGTCACTTGGGATATGGATGCGTGTGCCTGAGTGACTGATATCTGAGCCAAGCAACCACCATCTTCCGGAGTTCAGCTGTGCTCCCTAGCAAAAGATCATTCTAAGAGGCTGGATGATGGTTTACATCCTGAGTAGAGTTATTAAATGGGGCATGAGATTCTTGCCTGAGCATCCAGCTCCTCCTTAATGCCCGGAAACTGCTACGCATGGCTAAGGGCAGGGACTGGACTATACGGAGGCCAAGGAGGACTAGAGCAAGTTCTCAAACTATGCAGCTTTCAAGGGAGAACTCCTTCCTGATTGTTAATGCTCTCCGGGTGCAGCCATTCTGGGGAGTAATGCCCTCGCCCCTGTAAGTAACCTCTGACTTAGCTTCTGTAAGGAACCCCAATAAATTAATTGTTTTCCAGAATGAACTTCTGTGGAACTGGATTTGTCTCTGGGTCCTTCAGAAGATGGGGTGATGCTGCTTCATGTCTCTCCCAGAGAAAGGATTACAGCAACAGTGAGACTTCCCATACTGAACTTTGGACAGTTATAAGGAGTGAGGAAAGCCATGTGCTTCTTGGCTGCAGTACCACCATTCAAGCATTTCAAGCAGCACAATGCACTGTTCTTGGTGAAATCTACATATGCCTTTTTATACTTTATGTAACACTAAATTCATACTTTGGATAAAGTCATCCAAGTCATGTAGAAATATAAATAAATCGGTGCTTCTATGGGGCTCTTTGTGTCCCAGATATACAATTGTGACCAAATTAACAACTTAAAAATGATTGCTAAAATTATAAAAGTGAGATATTTTCCCTGAAAATGTCCAATGAATTGAGATATAAAATTGACTTTGCTCAGTGCCAAATGCATACTTGCCTTAGTTAATTTTTTTTCAAGTTGGCACAAGCTACAATCATTTGAAAAAAAGGAACCTTAATTGAGAAAATGCCACCCACTCCATTAGCCTTTGGGCAAGTCTTTAGTCCATTTTCTTGACTAATAATTGATATCGGAGGGCCTAGCCCATCGTGGGCTATGCCACCCCGGGCAGGTGATCCTGTGTGCTATGGTCTTGGCTAAGCACACTTTGAGGAACAAGATAGTAAGACATCCTCCCATGGCCTCCGCTTCAGTTACCACCTCTAGGTTACTGCCTGAGTTCCCAACTTGACTTCACTTGGTGTACCTTGTTCAGGAATATGTAAGCTAAATAAACTCTTTCTTCCTCAAGTTACATTTAGTCATGGTGTTTTATCACAGTTATAGAAACCCTAAGTACTCTGACAACAGTGGATACTCATCATCTCACCCATTCAGGTGACAGTAAATACTATTCCTATGTGGCATGTTGTGAATTCATCTCTCTAAATCAAATCATGCTACCTAGACATTCACTCCAGATTCCTAGCTAAATGTCTCACTGTGTTATATTCATAAGTGGGAGCTTAAGTGGGAAAGAGGTAGAGAAAAGAGCTCCTGGAAAGAGGGAGTGGTCCCAGGAAATAAGGTAATATTGAACTGCTGCTCTGCAATCCATGCCCTACCTGGCCAATTATTATATCTTGCTCTCATCCTGATTTCTTTGACATTCGACAGTTAACATGCACTAGACTAAACAGTGATTTCCAACACAACAGAGCTGGTATACGTATGAACTCACAGAGTTGTGGAAGCCTGCACAGGACGCTCATAAGATTAAGATAGACTAAATATCAGCATGGAGAAGGGGAAATGGGCACAAAGTCCCACTCCTAGACAAGAATGTGTTTATAATTGATAGCTTCTGGGAGAGTGAAACCAAGTTTCCTTCAATGGAGTGACACTGAGTATGTCAACCATACTCCAAGGTAGGCATTATGCTCAGAAGTAGTTGGCTAAATGATTCTCTGTGTGTGTGTGTGTGTGTGTGTGTGTGTGTGTGTGTGTGTGTGTGTGTTTTGATTGTTTGCTTATTGGTTTTTAAACAAAAAGAATATGAAATTGTGTGGGTAGAGAGTGAGGGAGGACCTAAGAGGATTTGTTCAAGAGAAGAGAATATATTCAAAATATACTGTATGAAGTTCTCATGCACCAGGGATGGATCCTGACTGGCTATTTGGAGACCACTACATATGATGGGACACTTTGCACGGCCTTGAGGCAGAGGGAGGGGCTTGGACCTGCCTCTACTGAATGTACCAGGCTCTGATGACTCCCCTTGGGAGGCCTTACCTTGTTGGAGGAGGGAATGGGGTGGGTGGGTTAGGGGAAAGGCTAGAGGGGAAGGAGAAGAGAAGAGAGGGGGATCTATGATTGGTATGTAAAATAAATGATATATATATATATATATACATATATATATACTGTATGAAATTCTCAAAAATAATAACATAAAAAACACTCAATTCCTAATATTCCGTAGCTTTTTTTTATGTCCTTGACCTCATATGTTTTCATATCACTAAATAGTAACATCCAATTTCAAGTTCTTTAATCCAAGGACCTGGACCCTGTGTTTATTCCTGACATTCTCATACAATCCCCATGCAAATTTTTAGGAAATTATTCCAATTATCCTTTCCACACACATATTGAAGATGGTGAATTATTATGTATTGACCGCTATCAATGGTCTAAGCTCATTATCTCTCACCTCAATATTGTGGTCACTGTTTAACTGATGATATTTTTCTTGCAGAAGAATAATAAAAATAAAAGTCACAGAAAGTGGGTCTCTCTTCTTCTCAATTTAACTTAACATATTCTGATCTCATTCAGAAAACAAAACAAAATTAAATTAAAGGCACTAAAATGTTTCAAAGTAAGATTCTTCATTTTCATTGACACTCCTATTAATGATATCCTCTGTCCACACTGATGTTTCTCCTGTTTCTCCAACATGCCAGATGCAGTTCCACCATTGATCTTTGGAATATATATTTGCCTAAATTTTCTTTTCACAAAGTGTCTCTCTAATATCTTAATTTCTCTTTGAAAATGTCAATCAAGTCTTTTTTAACCTAAACACAAGTTGTAAGAATATCTACTATTTTCTATCTTCTGCTGTCTATTTATCTACTTCTTAATAATTGTTGTGATTTGTATTAACATTTTTTTTTAAGATTTATGAGGCAAAAGACTCTCTTTTTTCTCCATTGTTCCCCAAGAATACAGAAAAATCAAGGGCACTTATTGCATTTACAAAAATATTTATGGAGTGACTATACAATGTGCATTGCTCAATAATGATGTGGCATTATGAATATTATGTCAACATACTACCTGTCTTCTGAATATTCAATGAGATTTAGAATTAATTAATTAGTTAATAAATTAATTAATAGATTTGGCTTTTGAGACATACGGTCACTGTGTAGCATAGATTGTCCTTGAAATCACTATGTAGTTAGTCCCCAGCAGCCAGTCAGCAGGTGAGAAACCTGCCTGCACGCTGCACCACCACTACTCTTACCACTGGATTCTGTTCCCCCAAGACCCACTCCATAGACCAACCTCACCCATCATCATCCCTGTGGCGAGCCCTCCTCTGTAACTCCAGCAGACTGCATAGGCACAGGCAAAACCCACACCAGTTGTAAGAACAGGCACAGGGTCAAAAGAACAGAAGGATATGATGGATGTAGGCACCCAAACCCCCACAAACCTTAGCTGAGACAGCCCTACTGGACCTGAAGACATGTAAATAACTAGAACCCTTGGCCATTCAGGCCAGAAGACAATAAAGGAACAAAACACCCATTCAACAAAGAAAATACAAAAATCAACACTCATTTCTATAATAGGCCTGAACATTCCTACACATTTGAAGCACAAGAAAATGACCTTAAAAATAATATTATGAAGATGGTAGAGGCTCTTGAAGAATAAATGAGAAATTCCCCTAAAGAAATCAAGGAAAAGACAAAAAAAAAAAAATGAAAGACTGTGGTGATATTTTATTTGTGATGAAATGTGGTATTTTATTTGTATGTTAATAAATAAAGTTGCCTGGAGATCAGAGGTCAAATAGCCATTAAGCAGAAGTCCAGCGCTGGTAGCACACGCCCTTAATCTGATCATATGGCATGCAGAGTCTCTGTGCGGTCAAGGACACAGCCACGCATGGTGACATGAACCTTTAATCCCAGTACCAACCATAGAGACCTGGAGGTCTGTATAGACAGGCAATGACAAGGAAGTCATGTGGCTGGGCTTAGAGCCAATGAGAAAGCAGAACAGAAAGGCAATAAAAACACAAGTCAGACAGGAAGAAGCTCTCTCTGGGGAAGCTACTGCTGGTGGTAAGCTCTGATCTCTTTGGCTATTTCCTCTGTACTTGGCTCTGTGTTTCTTTTTTTTTCTTTTTTTTCTTTTTTTTTTTTTTTTTTTTTTTGGTTTTTCAAGACAGGGTTTCTCTGTGTAGCTTTGCGCCTTTCCTGGGACTCACTTGGTAGCCCAGGCTGGCCTTGAACTCATAGAGATCCATCAGCCTCCCGAGTGCTGGGATTAAAGGCGTGCGCCACCACCACCCGGCCAGCTCTGTGTTTCTTATTTACTAAGACTGTTTAGAAATGTTTCTATCTGGTGATGGGATGGCCAAACACCCTAATTGTTGTGCTAGAAACCTCATCCAACTACTGAGGGATCTGGATGTAGAGATCCATGGTTAGGCCCCAGGTGGATCTCTGGGAGTCCAATTAGCGAGAATGAGGAGGGTTTATATGAGTGAGAATTGTTGAGACCAAGGTTGGATAAAGCACAGGGACAAATAGCCAAACGAATGGAAACACATGAACTATGAACCAATGGCTGAGGGGTCACCAACTGGATCAGGCCCTCTGAATGGGTGAGACATTTGATTGGCTTGATCTGTTTGGGAGGCATCCAGGCCATGGGACCAGGTCCTGTGCTCATTGCATGAGTCGGCTGTTTGAAACCTGGGGCCTATGCAGGGTCGCTTGGCTCGGCCTGGGAGGAGGGGACTGGACCTACCTGGAGTGAGTCTACCAGGTTGATCTCAGTCTGAGGGAAAGGCTTTACCCTGGAGGAGGTGGGAATGGGGGGTGGGCTGGGGGAAGGTGAGGGGGGCGGGAGGGGGGAGAACAAGGGAATTCATGGCTGATATGTAGAACTAAATTGTATTGCAAAATAAAAATAAAAAAATTAAAAAAAAATAAAAATAATAAAAAAAAAATCTCTTTAAGATACCCAAAAAAGCCAAGAACAAAGATTCAAACAGCTGAAGGAAATGGTTTAAGACTTGAAAATTGGAAAAAGAAGCAATGAAGAAAACACAAAATGAGAGAATTCTAAAACTGAAAAATCTGTGTAAGTAAAAAGAACTACAGACGCAAGCATCACCAACAGAATACAAAAGATAGAAGAAAAAACTCAGGCATTGAAGAAACAAAAGAGGAAATAGATTCATCAGTCAAAGAAAATGTTAAATCTGAAAAACTCCTAACACAAAATATCCAGGAAATCCAGGACACCATGAAAAGACCAAACGTAAGAATGATAGGGATGGAAGAAGAAGAATCCTAGCTCAAAAGCACAGAAAATATATTCAACAAAATCATAGCAGAAAACTTTCCAAAAAAAAGAAGGATATGCCAATAAAGATACAAGAACAAATAGACTGGTCCAAAAGAGGGGGGGTTCCCCACATAAAAACCAAAACACTAAAGGAAAGAAAGAAGGCCAAATTATCGCTTAATATCAATGTACTCAATTAACCAATAAAAAGACAAAGGCTAACAGAATGGATACAAAAAGAGTATCCACACTTCTGTTACATATAAGAAACACACCTCAATTTCAAAAACAGACATTACCTCAGAGTAAAGGGTTGGGAAAAGGTTTTCCAATCAAATGGACCTAAGAAGCAAGCCAGTGTAGCTATCCCAATATCTACCAAAATAAACTTCAATTAAAATTAATCAAAAGAGATGGAGTAGGACATTTCATTTTCTTCACAGGAAAAATCCATAAAGATAAGTCTTAATTCTTAACATTTGTGCCTCAAATACATGCATTCGTAAAAGAAACATTACTAAAGCTTAAATCACACATCAAATCCCACACATTAATAGTGTGAGATTTCAACACTTCACTCTCACCAATGGTCAAGTCTGCCAGACTTAATAGAGAAATAATGGAACTAATAGATGTTATAACTCAAATGGACTTAACAGATATCTACAGAACATTTCACTCACACACAAAAAATATATACCTTCTCAGCACCTCATAAAACCTTTTGTAAAATTGGCCACATACTAAGTCACAAAGCAAATCTCAACCAATACAAAAATTTGTAATAACTCCCCTGTATCTTATCAGATAACCATGGATTAAAGTTAGACTTCAACAATAACACAAACTACAGAAAGCCTACAAACTCATGGAAACTGAAAAGCTCTCAACTGAAAAACCACTGGGTCAAGGAAGAAATAAAAAAAGAAATTAAAGACTTACTAGAATTCAATGAAAATGAATGTGCAACATACCCAAACTTATAGGACACTATGAAAGCAGTGCTAAAAGGCAAAGTCATAGCACTAAGTGCATACATAAAGAATTTGGAGAAATCTCACTCTGGCAACTAAAGAGGACACCTGAAAGCTCAAAAAAAAAAAAAATGCAAACACCCAGGAGCAGTAGATGGCAGGAAATAATCAAACACAGGACTGAAATCAGTAAAACAGAAACAAAGAGAACAATACAGAGAATCAATGAAGCAAAGAGTTGGTTCTTTGAAAAAAATCAACAAGATAGACAAACCCTTATCCAAATTAACTAAACAGCAGAAAGAGAATATCCCAATTAACAAAATCAGAAATGAAAAGCAGGACATAAAAACAGACACTGGCTGGGCGGTGGTGGCGCACGCCTTTAATCCCAGCACTCGGGAGGCAGAGCCAGGCGGATCTCTGTGAGTTCAAGGCCAGCCTGGGCTACCAAGTGAGTTCCAGGAAAGGCACAAAGCTGCACAGAGAAACCCTGTCTCAAAAAACCAAAAAAAAAAAAAAAAAAAAACCAGACACTGAAGAAATCCTGACAATCATTGGGCCATATTTCAAAAACCTCTACTCCACAAAATCTAAAAGAAGTGGACAATTTTCTTGATAGTTACCACATACTAACACTAAATCAAGACAAGATAACAATTAAATAGCAGTCATTAAAACCCTCCCAACCAAAATAAGCCTAGGGCCAAAAAGTTTCAGCACAGAATTATACCAGAATTTTGAAGAAGAGCTAATACCCATATTCCTCAAATTGTTTCACACAATACAAACAGAAGGAACATTGCCAAATTCTTTTTATGGGGTTACAGTTACCCAGATACCCAACCACACAAAGATGCAACAAAGAAAGAGAATTACAGACCAATCTCCCTCATGAACATTGATACAAAAAATATTCAGTAAAATACTGGCAAAGCAAATCCAAGAACACATCAAAAAATCTTCCACAGTGATCAAGTAGGCTTCATCCCAGAGATGCAAGGATGGTTCAACATATGAAAATTGGTCAGTGTAATCCACCATATAAACAAACTGAAAGAAAAAAACCACAGGATCAAAAACATTAGATGCTGAAAAAGCCTTTGACAAAATCCAACACCCCTTCATAATAATGGTCTTAGACAGATCAGGAATACAAGGAACATATCTAAATGTAATAAAAGCAACATACAGCAGCCAATATAAAATTAACTGGAGAGAAATTCAAAGCAACTCCACTAAAATCAGGAACAAGACAAGGCTGTCCACTTTCTCCATGTCTATTCAACATAGTACTCTAAGTTCTAGCTAGAGCAATAAGAAAGCAAAAGGAGATCAAGGGGATAGAATCTGTAAAGGGAGAAGTCAACCTTTCACTATTTGCAGATGATATGACATTATACATAAATGACCCTCAAAATTCTACCATGAATCTCCTACAGCTAATAAAAACCTTCAGCGATATGGTTGGATACAAGATTAACTCAAAAAATCTGTAGCCCTCCTATACACAAATGATAAACAGGCTGAGAAGGGAATCAGGGGAACAACACCCTTTACAATACACAAATAACGTGAATTATCTTGGGATAACCCTAAACAAACAAGTGAAAGATCTGATGACAAGAACTTTAAGTCTTTGAAGAAAGAAAGTGATGAAGATATCAGGAAATGGAAAGAACTCCTATGCTCATGGATCAGTAGAATTAACATAGTAAAAATAGTAATCTTACCAAAAGCAATCTACAGTTTCAATGCAATCAAATTGAATTGAATTGAGTACAATTCAATCAAAATCCCAACACAATTCTTTACAGACCCCAAAAGAACAATACTCAACTTCATATGAAAACCCACGATAACTAAAACAATCCAGTACAATAAAGCAACTTCCCCAGGTATCACCATCCCTAACTTCAAGCTTTATATATGTTTTTATTACTATAGTAATGAAAAAGCATAGAACTGGCATAAAAATTGACAGGTGGATCAATGGAATCAAATTGAAGACCCTGAGGTAAATTCATGTAACTATGAACACCAAACCTTTGACAAAGAAGTAAAAATATACATTGGAAAAAAGAAAGCACCGTCAACAAATGGTACTGGCATAACTGGATGTCAGCATGTAGAAAAATGCAAATAGATTCATATCTATGGCCCTGCATAAAACTCAAGTCCAATTGTGTCAAAGACCTCAACATAATCCAGTTACACTGAACCTGATAGAAGAGAAAGTGAGATGTGGCCTTGAGTGCATTGGCACAGGAGACAAACTTCCTGAATACAACACCTGAAGCCCATGCATTAAATGGGATGTCCTGAAACTGCAACATTCATGTAAGGCAAAGGACATTATCAATAGGACAAAGTGTTGGCCTACAGAATGGGAATCAATCTTCACCAACCCCACATCTGACAGAGGGTTGATCTCCAAAATATATAAAGAACTCAAGAAACTAGACATCAAAATGCCAAAGAAACCTATTTAAAAATGGGGTACACTTCTAAACAGAGAATTCTCAACAGAAGAATCTGAAATGGACAAAATATACTAAAAGAATTGTTCAACATCTTTAGTCATTAGGGAAATGAACATCAAAAAGACTCTCAGAATAGCTAAGGTCAAAAACACCAATGACAACTTACATTGGACAGGATGTGGAATAAAGGAACCGAACATTCCTCCACTGCAGGTAAAAGTGCAAACTTATACAGCCATTATGGAAATCAATATGGTGGTTTTTCAGAAAATTAGGAATCAAATCAATATGGTGGTTTTTCAGAAAATTAGGAATCAATCTACCTAAAACCCAGCTATACCAATCTTGGGCATATACACAAGGGATTCTCAATCATAGCTCAAGGGCACTTGCTCAACTATGTTCATAATAGCCAGAACCTGGAAACAACGTAGATGCCCCTCAACTGAGGAATGGATAAAGAAAATGTGGTACATATACACAATGAAATATTACACAGCTGTAAAAAAAAATAACACCATGAATTTGTAGGATGGAACTAGAAAAAAAAAATTCTAAGTGAGGTAACCTAGACCCTGAAAGACAAACATGTTATGGACTCACTCATAAGTGGATATTAGGTGTAAAGCAAAGGAAAACCATGCTACAATCCACAGACCCAAAGAAACTAACTGATAAGGAAGGCTCAAGGGGAGGGGGACACATGGATTTCCCTGTGAGGGAGAAATAGAAGAGATCTCTCTCTGTAAGTTTTTGGTGGGAGGATGGGGGCATGAAGGGATGGGAACATGAGGTATTTATTATGTTGGACTGGTTTGGGTGGAATGTAAGGGGAGAGTAATGAAAGAGAGATTTTGATGAGGGACCATTTCGGGGTTATGGAGAAACCTGGTGCCAAGCAAATTCCCAGGAATCCACAAAGACTCTTAGCAATAGTAGAGAGGGTGCCTGAACTGGCCATCTCCTGTAATCAAACAGTGACCACAACTACAACAGAGAGCCTTCATCTAGTAACTGATGGAAGCAGATACAGAGATCCACAGCCAAGCACTGGGCTGAGCTCAGGGAATCCTCTTGAAGGAAGAGAGGAGGGATTGTATGAGCGGGTAGGGTGGGGTGGGGAGGTGGGGGGTGGAGGGAGAATAAAGGTCATGACAAGGAAACCCACAGAGATAGCTGACCTGAGGTTGTGGATGCTCATTGACTCTGGACCAACAGCTAGGGAGCCTGCATGGGACAAACCTTGGCCCTCTGAATGTGTGTTACAGGTGTGAAGCTTGGTCTGTTTGTGGAGCTCCTAGTAATGGAATAAGGACCTGTCCCTGGTGCTTGAGCTGGCTTTTGGGAACTTATTCCCCATGCTGGATTACCTTGCCCAGTATTGATACAGGGGGAGGAGCTTGGTCCTGCCTCAACTTGATATGCCATGCTTTGTTGATGACCCTAGGAGGCATGCCCCTTTCTGAATGGAGATGGATGAGGAGAGGATGGGGAGGAGGGTAGATGGGAGGCAGGGGAAGGCAAAGGGAGGGCTCCAGAATACCATAAGAACAAGGCCCACAGAATCAACTAAGCAGAAGTCATAGGGGATCACAGAAATGAGATGTTAAACACAGATCCTGAATGGATCTGAGCTAGGTCCTCTGCATATAGCTATAGTTTTGTAGGTGGGTGTTCTTGTGAGACTCCCAACAATGGCAGTGGGGGATACTCTGATTCTTTTGCCTGTGCTTGGATCCCTTTTCCTCCTACTGGGTTGCCATGTCTAGCTGTCATATGAGAGTTTGTGCTCAGTTTTATTGTATCTTGTGAGGACATATTCATTTGATATCCCTGGGATGCCTGCTCTTTTTTCTTTCTTCTTTATTTTTTTTTCTTTGAAGGGAAACAGAGAATGTGTTTATGTGAGGGAGAGGGGACATGGGGGGGAACTAGGAGGAGTGGAGGGAGGGGAAATTGTGGTCAGGATGTATGAGAGAAGAATAAAAATTTTATGTTAATAAAGAGTGATGTATGCATTGTGAATTTGTCCTATCCAATAAGACAACACCACTTTTATTTGCTCCAGAAACAGAAGACACACCAACTAAAAGGAAAGAGATATGAAAATGTGCAACTTTTCTCAATATAATTTTTCTTCTTTTTTTTACAATGCTATTTTGAGTCTTTCCTTGGAGTGATTTTTCCATTTAAGTTAAACTGTCAACAACTTTATGACATGAATACAAACATTAGGCTCACACCACAGTACTATCTTCCTCCCACAGGCATAGTTGATGCGAACCACTGGCACACAGTCAATAGTTCTACCAGACTAAAAGTTGGACCTGAGAAATTTAACTGACAGTTCCTTTAAAACAAACTAGACATTCACAAATTTTATGAGTACAGGATTGAGAATTTCATATCCCCAAAGTTAAGGGGCAGAGTTTTCTTTGGCTATGATGGAAACTATTATCTCATAGCAAAGGTGAGTTTTCATTGATTGAAACATGACATTTCTTATTCTGTCATTTTAAAATAAACTTTCATGTAATGAATTAAAGCAAATCTTCTGATGGGTACCTAAAAATAACATCCATTATTCACATATTTTGAGAAAGAGATAGGGATATATATATATATATATATATATATATATATATATATATATATATATATGTGTGTGTGTGTGTGTGTGTGTGTGTTTACAAATATATATATATATATATATATATATATATATATATATATATATATGAGAGAGAGAGAGAGAGAGAGAGAGAGAGAGAGAGAGAGAGAGAGAGAGAGGAGAGAGAATGAAACATACATGCCATGACATTCTGTCATTCTGTTTATATCAAGATCAGGGGACAAATTGGGAGGAGGAAGTTATGTCTGTCCACCCATGTAGCCATCTCAGTGGCTATTCTCTGGTACTTTTCATGGTCAACACCTGGCTTTACTACAGAGAGTTTTCTAGTGGTTCTGAAATATAGAGTATATTGTACATGGAAGTTCATAATGAATGATTTGTGCAGATATTTGTTTCAAATGACCAATGCTCTTAATCAAAGTGCACCCTGGAGGTAAGAATTCTTGATGGAAGGATTGTTGTCTGTCTAGTTGATGTGTCTATTTGGAAGGTCAGGAATTTGAAGAGCTTCAGAGATATAGTAGAAAAAAAAATACCATTTGCACAAGTACCAAACTGAAGTTCAAAGAATCACTACAATATAGTAAGTAAGAAGCTAAAGAAGAACTTTGATTTTACTAAGATGGCCATACAACACAGAAGAATACATACATACATATATATATATATATATATATATATATATATATATATATATGTTAAAGATAATGTGAGAGACAAAATTTCCATAGCTCACCAGTGCTGCGGGGGAGGATTTAGGAGCTAGGAATTGATGTCCAAAGAGGATTCTTCATAAAATTTTATAATTTAATGTGCAGATTTGTCCCTGTTGTGGTCATTTTGCAAAACTTCCAGCTAAATCTACATTTCTAAAATATTTGAAAATGTTTCCATTATTATTTTATATGTCTGAGTATTTTGTCCACATGTATGTTCAGAAAATAATGCTGAATCCTGTAGAAGAGTTGTGAGATGTCATGTGAGTATGAGATCCAGGTCTGGAAGAGAAGCCAGTACTCTTAACCATGGGCCCATCTCTCCAGATATATCTTTGAAATATTTTAAAGTCAGAGTACTGGGAAATTGTGTAAACAAGGGAAGACTCTAACCATCATGGAACTTACAGTCACAGAAATAGCTATAATTTAGATATGAAATCCCTCCAAAAGTGAATCCTATTAAAGGTTTACACCATGAAGTGGTGGTATGGGAAAGTAGTGGACATTTTATTAATAGGGCTTAGTGGAAGGTCTCTAAGTTTTTGGAGTCATGGCCTCAAGAGGTACATATGATCCTAGATCCTTAAGGTTTTATCTTTCATATACTGGCCATAAAGAAGAAATTCACTATGCCTTATGCCCCCTGCTATTGTTATCTGCCAATAGTGTCAAAGACTGAAGAGCAATGAGTCTGACTTTGCTTGTACCTCTAAAAGCTATGCTCTTAAACAAGCTCTTTATCATTAAACATGCATTATTTTAGGAATATGTTTCAGAGACAAGAAGCTTGTTGTTGTAGATATCACAAGATCAAATGAGACAGAATACTAACAATAATTTCTGACTTTATTAAAATGTTATCTACTGAAGTTATAGCCTATATCATAATTGTTTTCTATATACACACGGGATGCTTTTCCATTTCACAGGTCCATTCTCTGTTAGAATAGCTTCACTCTCCCTAAAATCCTCCCCATTCCTCCCAGAGGGGCAGCATGCCTACACTTTTGCTTACTGTTAAATTTGGGTAGAAAGCATTTACAAAACATCAGTGCTAGAGAACAGCTTTCTTTTATCCAGGCAAAAGGAGGAACAATAACTTTTTAATCATATCTCTTCAATTAGAGGTATATCATATTATATCTTCTACTGCTTTTATGTTTTCATGTTATGTTCGACTATATTGTTATATCAGGTTAAATTCTTATGCTATGTTATGTTGTGTTGTAATGTTATAACAGGGAGAAAATTCTCCCATGGGGATTCTTAAATACTGTCTTCCTCACCCTCATAAGATCTCAAAGGTAAATCAAAGTACTAATCTATCAAAGTTCACACTGTGGAACCAATGAGTTTATTGTGCATACGTACAGAGTATGAGTGAGCAGTTATTGGCAGGAGTAATGGTGACCTCAAAGAAGTTGTACAGGAAGGTCTTCACCCATTGGAGATGATGGCTACTGCATTGCCATGTAGATGGAGCCTTTCCATTAACCTTCCCAGATTATGTAACATCTCCATGGATACAACCACAACTGCAGTCCAGGCCATGTACAATGAGAACACAGCTGTATACACATGTTTGGGAGGGGTAGCTGGGACACAGATGAATGTCCTGTAACTCCCTAGCTCCTCCTTTTGTGAAGTAATGCCAACAGTCCAGCCTTGATGATCTGTGGCAAGTAGGCACACTTTTTCTAATGAAAATTGCAGCTGTTCCATCTGAATGACTATGTTCTATAACATATTGTTATTATGTTATGTTATTAGTCAGAATTTATATGGAAAATCCATGGACTCATTTTCATGTCTTGTTTTTGGGCACAGGAATTTTTGTTGACAGACAGACTTACAGAATTCAAACATGTTCTTTTGTTCCCAGCACTTGGGAGGCAGAGGCAGGTGGGTCTCAGTGAGTTCCAGGCCAGCCTGGTTTACACAGTGAGTTCCAGGACAGCTATGACTGCTTCATAGAGAAACTCTGTCTCAAAATACCAAAACAAAAAAGAAAAAGAAAAAGAATTCCATATAGAAGTATCATAGCTCAGCATAACTAACACCTACAGGTGAATATTGGAACTTTTTCTCCTCCGGGACCAGTAATATAATGATAGGCACCACAGTTATCCAGTACAGTATGAAATGCAAGCCACAACAATCAGGCAGGGGAAATAAATAAAAAGGAAGGAAACAAGTAAGGAGTATGTTAAATTGTTTCTCTTTGAAGATCATATGATTCTATACTTAGAAAACCCTAGAAATTTTACAAAAAGACTTCTATCACCAATAAATCTGGCAAAGTAGCAGATAACAGCACACAAAAATTAATTGCTTTCTTATTAGAGAGAAATAGACAAAGTGATTCCATTGGGAAAAATTATAAACAAATATCAGTCACCTAGGAATAAATTTAATCAAGTAATAAAAAGTTCTTAATGAAAATATGACACTAAAGAGAGATATGGCAGAAAATAGGAGAAGACACAAAGATGTGTTAATTTCTACAACAAAGAACAAAAGAACACCGTTCCATCATACCTGTGCTCAAAGGAATGAAGTTACGTTTGGTGAATGCTAAAACTCTTCAGGAGGAAACTGTTATACTACCTCAATATCATCACTGTCAGATATCCATGGAATCATGCTGATGATTTCCATGGAAATAGACAGCTTGCCTTCACTTTCATCTAAGAGTCTTGTTCCTTAAAAAGTTCTTACTTTAACATATTTTGTGTTATCCATTGATTTAGTTTCATAGGACTCATAACATGACAGTGAGGCCTTCAACACACTATTTCTCATTCAGAAATGACAAAGTGACAATAGAATATCTCCCTTGTTTAGCTTCTGTGTTGATTTTCATTGTGTATATATATATATATATATATATATATATATATATATATATATATATAACTGATTTACTTACAATTGTTTTATATTTTTGTCATCCATGATTAAACCAAGTTGAAAAATTTTCAACACCATCAAGAATCTTTGAATATAGTCAGAGCACCGGGACCTAGTGTTTCCTTACTTTTGAATATCAGATTATGGTACTGGAACAGAATTTTCCATAAGGTTAAAAAGAAAGAAAGAAAGAAAGAAAGAAAATATAACTTTATGCTGAGACAGCATTGCATGCATAGTAAGTCTTCTCTAAAACTTTAGGTGAGCATAATGCCATATTTGTTAGTAGTGAGGAAAAATACATTGTTAGCGTCTAATTAGGTTCCTTTGAATTTTTGTGCTGGCATATCACAAAGGTGGTATAAAATCAAAATAATAATAAAATGTTTTAAAGACTTACAAAGAAGACTTAGTTTAACAGGAACGCAAGTTGCCTTTTGTCTTGAAATGCCTGTTTCATGGCTTTTAAAAACTCTCCCATTTTAGTAATAGAAGCTAATATGAATAGGCAATAGTGGCTCCTGTGAGGGGCTGAGAGTGCCTGCATGGGACAATTCCAAGAAGCGTGCTAGAACTTGCCTCTACGTAAAAGCCAAAGGTAGAAAATGAAATTATAATTTTAGCTTTCACTTTTAATAAGGTACTGACCATTATATAGATTAATTTAATTTAGATACTTAACATAGTAATGTTTGCCTAATTCTACGTATGAGGAAGCTGATCATTACAGAGAGTTAACAGGCAGGATATATACATTGTCATGAGCAGTGGGTCATAGCATCAGATCATGTACTCAGTTTCATAGAAAACTGCAACACCAACACTGTTTAGAGCTCCCAGATTCATCTTCTCAGAGACATGTTTGTTCAGTAGCTCAATGAAAAGTATTTTAAATAAAAACATTAGAATGCAAGACTATCTAGGTGGTTGATGAACTTTCTTGAGCTTTTGTAGTTCCTGGGAATGGATGGTGGAATGTCAATTATTTCAGGACCCTGTGTGCCTCCTTCACCTTCTGATGGAGCCCATGGATCGGCTGACACAAACTACCCACAACCTACCTCCAAAATGTGGTGGTGGGCCACAGAGGAGCACCACACCTTGACCTTCTCGGACGGACACTGTGCTTCTGGTTTTGGTTTCAAAATCTTCAATATCTTGGGAAACAAAGAAAACAGGTTCAGAGTTCCTTACATTTTAGAAGTTAAGAAGAATCTGGATATCTTAAAGGGAAATTATTTTGATTGTTATGAGTAACAGATACCCATATTTGGCTAAACAGAATATGGAGCTAATAGCTAATTTACCTGCAGTGGTGAATAATTCACAAAGTCTTGCATTTCTTTCTGTCTTACTTTTAGATATAATTCAGTAGATATTGTGATAAACACGTTTGTTTATTATGGCTACTCACTATGTTTACTTTTATTCTCTCAGACAGTTTGTAACCCAGTATGCAGTCCTCTAAGGGCAGCACATATTTAATATGTCCAGACAAAGTAGATTTAAAAAGGTATGCATGCTGGGCAGTGGTGGCACATGCCTTTAATCTCAGCACTGAGGAGTCAGCGGCAGGTGGATCTCTGTTAGTTCAAGGCCAGCTGGGACCACAAAGTGAGTTCCAGGAGAGCCAGGACTCTTACACAGAGTACCCTGTCTTGAAATAAAAAAGAAAATAAATAATAATAAATAAATAGGTATGCTAAAGTCTACTTTTTTTAGACTAATGGCTGTCATTTGATGGTTAGACAATGCCTCAGATTTAGGATATGGTGGCCCAAAAAATAAAGCTGCCATTGATAGAACCAATGTACTCCTTTCTTTATATCCCCCCACAAAGCTGCTTCTTGAACTTAAGTGGAAGGTGTAATTTCCTATATTAAGCAACCCTAGAAATTTAGAAATGGATGAAATCTTGATAAACCATCTAGTTAATGTTTAAATCTTTCAGCATTCCTAGTAAAAGTCTACCAGCCTCCAGGAAGGGAAAATGCTAAATTCCTTCTGAACACCAATACCTTCATCTGTAAAATACATCCATTCACTCACTCACTCACTCACTCACTCACTCATTCATTCACCTTCTGAAGGATAGGAAAGTTGTTCAAGTGCAAAAGCAATATTTGTAAGGATAACAGAGAATAGCAAATGGCTGACTCACTGTTATTCTGCTAACTCTCTAATAGGAAAATCAGATTTAACAACAACAACAAAAAAAATATACATTGCTACAAAATTGTGACCACCATTTTGAAACAGAATCTGCTGTCTATGAAGATCTATTCTCTCTTCTTCAGTAGTATCAGGGTTGGAATCAAACATATTTCTCTAACTAGATGATATATTCTCCAGACTTATTTTTAGGTGCATATACCAAACAGAAAAATAACAGTTTCTGTGTTTGAGATTGCACCACTACAAACATTCACGGTTCTTTTTCACTCAATTTCACTACCTCTTGACACGCCAATAAAATAAAAACCACTTCTTCATAAGCTACTTTTTAGACATGAAAGATTTACTGTTATCTGCATATTTAAGAGACTTTGTGACAAGCTGGGCCCATTGTTCTTGGTTGCTCACCATAATAACTACATGATAAGACCCTATTGCTGAAGACATGCCCCATTTTTGTTACGAGACATAGAGAAACCAACCTTGAACTGACCAGAAAACTCTTCTCTCTCCTAAGGAGCTTACCCAGTGCCAGGTGTTACTATGAAGACAGCTAAGGTAGAAAACACATCAGTGGTCTTACACAATGCTAGACTCTGCATGCTATAATACTGGCTTCCCAGGCAAAATGTACACATTGACACAATATTTAAAAAGTACTCATTGATATGGCTGTTGTAGGACAACTAACAGTTTTCCAATTGCATATGAGGCCAGCTCCACAGGGGGATTTCACGCCAGGAACTATAACTCTGATCAAAACCCATTACTGAAAATATCAAAGGCCTTAAAGGAGCAACCTACTGTTTTTGTTTTGCTAAATAGTCATGTTGTCAAACTTTGTTCTAAAAGTGTGCTTATAACATAGATATATGCTTCTCTCAACTTGGGTCAAAGAAGCATCTTTGAAATGGGTAGTGTGATTAATGCAAAAACTCATACCCGGTTCAAGCACCAAGTATAAATAACTCTAAACACTCAGTTGTGGTTGGGCTGTATATCAGCCTTCCCATGCAAAGCTCCGGGAACTTTGTGGAAAAGAGGTAGAGGAAAGCTGGAACATGAAGACTTCTCAATATAAAATAGCTGTTACACATCAAATCACAGCAGTGTACATACCTGTACAAGATCAAAATAGTCAAAAGTCCAGCATGGATCAGGAGCTACTGGTAATTAATACTTCTGAGGAAAGCAGAATCACTCTGGTTTGGGGATGTGATACTGGTAGGTGGCTCATGTCCCCGTGGGTGGCCACACACACGTGCAGATGCACAGCACTAATTGGACTCTGTGCATTATTAATAACAAAATAATAAAATAAAAAGAAGCTGAGCAGGAGATGGGCTGGGAGCTCCCTAGGAGGAGGTGGACAGTGGTAGTGATGGATAGATATGATCAATATATGTTGTATAAATGCATGAGACATTAAAAATGAGATTAATTGTATTTTTTAAAAAGCGGTCTGTATGAATCAAAACTACAAGTAAAGTTCTATTGTGCCTGAGGCATTTATTGAGTAATCTCTTTATTATTGTTGTTTAACCTTTTACCTTCAGACATTTATCAAAGGAAATGGAGAAAGCACAGATCTGATGGATAATAACAGGACCAACTTTGTCTATGTGGGAAAGGGAGAACATTCCTTCCATGATAAAAAATAAATGAGACTAAATTCTAGATACACAGAATTTATACTGCAAAGAAGCCAATGCTGCTGCCATTAAACTGCAAGAGTTAGCAGATATTTTGGTTTCAGAAATTAATATACATATGGACTACACTAAAACTGAAGAGGAATAAAAGTAATAAAATTCATTACAAAAAATCCTACCCACTTCCATTAATCAGAAAGAAGTTATCAACTCAGATTTTGAAAATGCATAAAGTATATATAGTGATGTACTTGTAATATCAAAACCAAGAAGACCCTGAAAGGAGGATCACAAGATAGCCTTGGCTGCATAAAATTTCTGTCCCAAATAAAAAAAACAAATTTCTTAACGTCATATTGTTAAAAATAGGAGAAAGATATGTTTCTGAATATATCTATACTACTACTAAATTACAAAGGAAATAAAATAAAAGCCTATGTGTGACATACAAACAACTGAAAAACTGCTACAAAGGATCTTAGGAAATGGATATTTTAAAAATTATTCATGTTGTTCATAGTAGAAGAATAACTGAAGTATGTCAGTTCCTCTGTAAACATTTTATAACCATGGTGTACTTGACATGAGAGTATGTTTAAAGTTTCTTTAATGTTTCTCTGTAGTATGACCTGAAAAGTTATAAATATTATTTGAACAAATAAGAGACCATAGCAATGACATAATGTCTATGGAACATCTCATCCCTGGATGAGGGAAAGCCAAGGCCCAGATGTAGAAGAGGAGGATTTATCAGCAAATAAATTACTGAAAGCTATGTCAACAGATATGGAATAACACTCCAGTTTTTGATATGTGTTGTTTAACAAATATGTTTCTAGATTCAAATACTGAAAATATGACTCTTCAGAGGTAGAGAGACACTGAGATAAGAGGAAGGAATAGAAAAAAAAACAAAGGGACAAGAGAAAATATGGAATGGAGCAATGAAGACCTAGAAAAAGTTTAGATAGAAATTGTTAATCACATGAGATCTTGGCAAAATAAATTCAGTGACATTTTCAGACAGAGCCAAATGATGAGGGCTGTGGTTCAGAGGTGTACACCTCAACTCTTCAGAGCAGGCTGGGAGCTGGAGGGGAGATTCAGGAAGGACGTGAAAGGGTTGGAGAACTACACTGATTAGCTTATAGGGTAGGCTAGGAAAACAGTTACAAAGGGCATGTAGAGGGACAGTCCTTTGTAAGAAAGTGGAATTAGGAGAAGTGATCTGTGTATGGGTACAATACGGACTCCAGAGTATTCTCTTATTAGAATAAAAAGCTTTGAATAGTGGATCCAAATCTCCAGATGAAACTAGAAAGAGAATATTTGCTAGGTCATTTGAGAAGACAGAGGATGCAAGAAACGCAATTACTCAGCACATTTGCTGTGGAGATTGAATGCAACTAAAAACAGAAGGAATATAGAGTACAGCTAGAATGGCATTAGAAGGAAAGAGAGAGAAAATCATTGTACTTCTTTTCCCCAAAACCATGTCCAAATATACTCATATACAAAGCCAACTTCAACAGAACATTTTGCTTCCGGTTATATTCATACATTCTCTGTTTAAAGCACCTGTAGTTTATTGCTCTTTACTATATTATTTCCCAAATAAATATCTATATTTGTTTTTAAAATGTAAAGTCTTCGGTTCAGAGAAAGGTATGCATGGCACATGATATGTGAACTTAGCAACGCATCTGTTCTTGACGTTTTGCCATGGATGTTTGTGCCAGTGGTCAAGCATGTGTATGAGCATACACACGGAGGCCAGAGACATACTCAAGTGTCACTCTTCAGGCACAATCTCTCATCGGCCTATAGCTCTCATGGGTCAAGGTTGGCTGACCAGTAATTCCCAGGAACCTATCTCCTTACCAGGGATGGGATTACAAGAATGAGTCATCAGTCTTGGCTTTATTTACGGGATTTCTAGTGATAGATCTCAGGCCCTCATGCTCACAAGGCAAATGTTTAGCCATCTCTCTAGTACCTGTACTAAAATTTTTTAAGTGGAAATCTTCCTCAAGATGTAATCCATTTATCCCCCATAATTGCACCCCTTCCTCCATTTGCTTTTCATCAATAGTCATTAGTTGTGTACTATGTGAGGATCTGGTATGCCTGGCATGTTTTATTGTTGTTGTTGTTGTTGCTTGTTTGTTTGTTTGCTTGTTCTGTGGAGTATTATTTAATCAAATCCATTCCATTTCCTTTTTGTTTATGGAAAAACTGAAATAGCTTCATGTACATTGGTGCCATCAATACAAAGTAATATGGCCAGGGTCACAATTCAGTGGTAAACACTTGACTAACATGCAAGAGTGCTGGGGTCAAACTCCAGCACTTTAAAAAAGAAAGTTATTGGCTTAACCTGTGAGTTCTTGGAGACTTGGCTTTGAATCACTTTAAATAAAAACTTACCTTTTTTGCCTTTACCTGACTCCCAGTGTCTGTTCTGTTGACACCACGCCTTCTCACCACCTCCCCCAAGGGAACTTTTAGGACCCGGAAACATCTAGTTCCTAAACAGGTTCTGGTTGTCTCCCTCCCCTTACTCACAGCTCTGGACAGTGCCCCCAAGAAGGTGTGTTTTGGTGAGAAGGCCCCTCAATGTTGTGTGTTTTGGGTCACTTTGGCAGGTAAGTATTGGGACCTCCCTTTCTTTCCTTCTTTTGTGTTGTCTGTCATGTTTGTCTGCCAATCTAATTAGGAAGGCACATTTTTTTTTCTTTTTCAGTTTGTCTGGCACCTCCACATGAGGGCTGACCCCCCAGGAGGTAGAACCAATGCTCTGCTCCCAAACACCATCCCTCATATGGAGACACCATGTGGGCACATGTCCATGGCCTAAACAAACATGGGAGTCCCCCACTAAACATAAAACATAAAGGTCTGACATGATTTTCCACCCCTGTTGACTGCCATCTTTTCTCTGACTGTTGCTTGCCTGCTGGCTCCCTCTACAAAATGGGTAGCCTTTCCTTCACCTCCACCCTTTCCATGTCTGATCTTTCTATAGCATCTGATGATGAAGAAGCAGACAATCCAGGCCCTGCAAAACCTGCTGAGGAGAGCAAGGCCACAGTTAAGACCTCCATTACAGTACCATGGAGTGAAGTATCTCAATATCTACCTGCCCTTGAAGGTGGAAATTCCCTCACACTGCAGTATGCCCCCCAGCAGCCACAGTCCTCTCCACCCTCCACTCCTCCACCCCCATCTCATGCCTCAAAGGCTGGTGGAAGTCTTTCTGGTCAACCTGGGACAAAATGCCACTAGCCAGCCCTAGATTCCTACCCCTGTAGCTGAAATCTCCCTTATCCGGAAGGCAGCTAATGAGTCGGGCCTGGATTCACCTTACTTCTAACAGGTCCTCACTCAGTGGGCAATGAAACTACAGACTTCTTTTGATTGGTATAGTCAGATCAAAGCTGTGCCGGAGCAGCTGCCTTTCTTAGCTGGAAATGGGCTTATGATGATCAAGCAGAAGCTCAAGCACAAATGAACCTCTTAATTAATATTGACATGCTCACTGGATGAGGTAACTTTGTCCATCCCATCCATCAGGCCATCAAGCCTACTACCAATAGGTTCCTAACCTGGCCTTTAAAGCTCTTAGGCATGGACCCTGTGGGACCCTTTAGCTTACTTCTGCCATCTTATTCAACAACCAGGGGGACTTTTCACTGATTTTCTCACACATGTCAACAGGGCAGTGGAGCAAAGAGTAGACCTGGGTGGGCCTCACCTGGGAAATGTTAATCAAACAATTGGTGGGAAGGGCTTAATGCCCCCATCTACAATGTGGTCAAAGCAGACTGCAATGAGGGCATTCACAAGTGGGCACTGGCCACAAGAGATCATGACCCCAATAATGGTCCCATCACTGCCCACACTACTTCCCTGGATACCCTCCTTGTGGACAGGCAGCTCACCAACAATACACCCAAAGGCCCCCAAGTAGACAGATCTTACTGGAGATGAGGCAAACCAGGCCATTTGTGACAGGACTACCCCTGGGCAAAGCCTAGGACCCGGACCCGATATCCCAGATGCAATAAGGGATTTCACTGGGCAATCAAGGAATTGCAGATCATAGCCTGCCTAAGCACCAGGCCCCCTGCTGACCCACAGGAGAGGGTTTGCTTGTGGTTTTCCTCAGAGTGCAATTATACCAATATGGGTCTCAACAAGAGATGTGCATCCCACCACAGATCAGCCCACCTTCACCAAAGAAGAATTGGCAATGGATGTGTAATATACATACTCATTACCATAGCCCCTTTTATTCCCTCAAAAGCAGACAATCTATGGACTCTTGTTCCCTTGCCTCCTGTTCTGTTGCCAGTGGAAAGTAACTCCCCTGCTTTCCCTATGATATTTACCACCAACTCTTCACTAGACCTGCACTTTATGGACCTGGTGCTGACCACCAGAAAACTGGAGAGTGCCAGCTCTGTGGAGGAAGCCTTTGTTTTACCCTCCCCCTTTTTTCTTTCTCTTGTCCAATGCTTAAGAAATAGAATTAGTAAAAGACATATCTCTACTGGCCTTTAATCCACACTTCCAGGCAATTTGTCTTACCCCTTTAATTACTCCATTCTACCCCAGGAACAAATATCCTGTCTCAATATGACCAGGGTCTTGGTGATGTCATTGAAGACATACTTTTTAATTAAGGTCTGGGACAATTTAAAAAGACTATTTGATCCCTCCTGGATGTTCACATATGCTTTGATTGGTGGGTTGATTTTGTTAATCCTTATTCTCTTTATACACTTCCTGAAGCACATCCTATGACTAAGACCACTCTTCAGGTTTTAATGGCTCTTAGATATCCTGCTCATAGCCCTCCACAGGAGGTTATGCATGCGTGGCTCTCTGAAATCCAAAAGGCTACTGCCTAATCCTCTTCACCTGGGTGGCTCTCCAGGAATGGATGTTCTTCCAGGGCTGGTAGTCAATGAGGGCTAAGAGCTTGTTAGGCAAGCCAACCTAAGGCAGGCACAGTCCAGTTGCTGAGCCCTCCTGAGGCAGGGTAAACAAGGCCTGAGCAAAGAACTCTGGTTCCCATTGAGAGCCCATGTAATAATAATGATAATAATAATAATAATAATAATAATAATAATAAGATGGATATGTAGAAAGATAAGGTCTACAGGTCTAAGAGATGAGCGAACCTGGAGTCTGCCTGAGAGGCTAGCAATAGGCACTGTCAGTGCCTAGCCAATGAGGGGTGACCACACAATGTCACTGGATTCAGATGCAGCCTGGGTGCTGGGAGGAGGGTCCCATTGCTGTATAAACAAGTCTGCTGTTTGCCATTTACCTGACTCCAGGTGTCTGTTGTAGCTGAAGTTTTCCTGTGCCCTACCTGGCCCTTGGTCAGGACACGTCTCTCTCACCCGCCAGTCCCACAGCCACTTGGACCCAAGTAAACACACACAGGTTTATATTATTTACGAACTGTATGGCCATTAGCTCAAGCTTATTACTGACTAGCTCTTACACTTAAATTAACCCGTAATTCTTAGTTATGTTTAGCCATATGGCTTGGTACCTTTTCTCAATTTCTTCACATCTTGCTTCCTCTATGTCTGGCTGGCAACTCCTGACTCAGCCTTCCTCTTCCAGAATTCTCCTTGTCTGCTTATTCCACCTATACTTCCTATCTGACTACTGGTCAGTCAGCATTTTATTTATCAACCAACTAGAGCAAAACATTCACAGCATACAGAGCAACAACACCCATCAGTCTGTGCCCTTGATGCCACACTTCTCATCGTCTCTCCCAGGGAAACATTAGGACCCAACAACACTACCTAACTATATTTCAAAGCTAACAGTCAATAGACAGACCTGTTGTTTCTGTTTCTTGTAGCTCTAAGAAGTGGCTAATCTGAGTATTTTTATAAAATTTTATACAAGGAGGACCTTTACTATTATATTTGAAAGGTGTCATTAAATTATCATTCATTTTTAGTGGTCACAGAAAGAAAAACACTGTCAAAGCAAGTGAGGAGTAACTGAAGGGTGGTATGATATTGGGAAGTTTTGGACTGAATGCTCTGGGTGTCACATTGTCAGCCTCTTAAGCCTGGAAACATGTCATGTTTTCAGTGTTAATCAGAAGTCATTATAACCATGGCGATAAGACCCCTGATTCCTTAACTATTGTTTTACACTTCCAGATAAATGACATCCATTGGTAACATAATTTCTCTGAGATCTTTGTGCTTACAATAGGGTTTTTATTAGCTGCCACAAAGAAAATCACCTTCTCTCAAAAGTGGCACAAATCCTGCTAGCTATCAAAACACAGTTGTTGCAAAATGTCACTAGTTCATAGGTTTTAATTCATAATTCAGATATTAAAACTGTTTAATAGCACAGAGATCAGAATCAAGATATAATTTTGCCTTATTCACACTAGGTGTCCCCTCACAGGAATCTCCTTTCAACAAGATCTATTTTTCTATATTTCAAATATCTTCTTAGCAGCTAAAATTGTAATTTGGTTGAGATAAAATTTGAGGCAAGTGTCAATGAATTTCTGTAGCCATAAGAGCATTCAACGAATATTTTCTTTGCTATATAATACCTTTTAAAAGTTTACATTTATCTCTCTCCAAGACGAGGTCAGGGAAAACCACCAATTTCTATTTTTACTTTATCATTTTTTTCTTTATGCTTAAGAGAAAAATAGCTTGCTGTGAGATCATTCCCTGAGATCATCTTGAATTCTATAACATTTTGAGATATTCCCATAGACCACAAAGGTGACCTGCACAGACTGTCCTTGTGTTCAAGGTTTAAGTCCTGCAGTGCTGGTTGCTGTTAAAGATCTCAATTGTTGAGCTTGCTTTCATTAAGCTATTCTGATGACCATAGCTTACAGGGCCCTGTGGTTTTATTGCCTCCTTTTTTTGTGGAAGTTTTTGGCAGAAACATAAGCAAAAATGCAGTCACAAACAAGGCTCTGTTCCAAAGGCCAGCAGGAAGTGCCCAAGAATGGCCCATAAAATGAGCTTTAAAGAATTGCTGGGCCATATGCTCTCTCATGGATCCACCATGGCACAGTAGAGGGACAAGAGATGAAAAAAAAATGTACTTAAAATGAAGTCCATGCAATGTTAAGTATTCCAACATTCATTCGTAAGGAGAATACATCTTTGCAGCTGTCACATGTAGGAATGCCTCTCAGCTTAATTAAAGCAAGAAACTGTGCCTTTGATGCCAAGGCCTGAGGATCACATTCAGAAGATGTGTTGGCAGTGCCAGCTCCTGACACCGAAGGGGGCCAATGAGTTGCCAACTCTCATAAACTTAAAGGAAGGCAATGAGTACCTAAGGCCCATCAGCCAGAATCACGAAGATAACACTTAAACTTTTGAGGATAAGGGAAACTACATATTCACTGGGAAAATGTCAACACAGGTTGGAAAACAGCACAGGTTAGTTGTTAAAAATCTAAATAATGTATCTTCACCATTTAATATGGATAAAATCATTTAATTTACACTGAAATTTTCTTTTCTCTCTTTTATTTTCTCTCTGATTCATATATCAAGAATTGCTACCATGGGCTTCACACCCTCATGAGAGTGGTCAATGAACCCTCCTAATTGCCTGTAATGCCTTTGAAACTGACTCACACACTGAGCAGAGAAAGAAGCTGAGGCTGAAAGGCTCATTGATTCCTAGGTATCAGGTCAAAATTGCAAAAGTATGGTTCCTGAGCTCTGAACACATGTTGTTCTGTGCTGCAGATGTCAGCTGGCGTCTCTCTGTGAGGATACACCAGTCTTACTCACTTAATAAGATACAACTCAAACACTTTATCATGAAATATTATACAGGTGTGCCCCTATATCCCATTAGCCAGGGCTGCCTATTGCTTATGCCTATCTTTCTTCAACAGCCGTACACCTCCATTACTGTCCTTTCGGGAAGAAAGAGACTCACTCTTCACTGTAAAAAGTAAACTAAAATAAATCAGATCATACACGACCACTCCTTCTAGCAATTAGAAATTAAGAAATCTGTAATGCCTTTCCTCAGGATACAAGGAAATAAAATTTTATTTCCAAATACTAATGTGTTAAAGTGTCTGTATTTGAAAAGCATACTAAACATCCTTCTCACTAAGCCTTTCCCCAGACACAGACTGTAATCTGCTCCCAAACCTAAGACATTGCTCAGTTTTTCTCTTGCTCTACACCTTGAAAGCGATTTCAATTACTTGTCTCTTTGAAGCCATTAGATTTGACTTTAAACGCAGAGATTTATTTTCTCCAGCTCCTTGCTTTCCAGCAATCAAATCCTATTTCCCCCTTTGAGAACCTGTCTGAAGAAGTTTCAGTGTGAAGTATGCACTGGAGTAAACAGGACTCCAGTGCATGCTCACCCTCAGGATGCAGCTTCCAGGTTGAAGAGGAGTGTTTTGTTTTGGCCTAAGGCAAAAACATTGTGCTGAGCAGTGAAAGGCAGATACCTTACCAAGCAAAACTCAAGTGCTCAGAGACACCAAGAAAAGTCCCTGAGTTCTGTATTGCTTTCAGAGAACTCTCGGATATAAATGCAGGGGGCTTTCAGAATTATGAAAGAGAAAATTTCTATTAAAAACTCTCAAGACTGAATTCATATTTCTCCATACTTCTTTTCCTCCCTTTTATTCCCTATTTCTTGAGTGGTTTGAATAAGGAGAGAATCTTAGTTCTATTATTAATTTTCTCAGACTTTTATTAAGTGGCATACAAAAATATCTCTGCTTAGCCCAGTTTCATTTTCTGTTCTCATTCTCTGGATGCTCTATACTCAGTTACATTGTTTCGGATATTATTGTGTTTCCTAGCTTAACTCAGTAACATAACATGACATAACCTAATAAAGTGCAATGCTATTGTCAAATCCTGTAAAAGAAGCAATAGCTAAAACTTGATATTAGACACAAATCTGGAATGCTAATATCCAAGTAGGAAGTAAGAATCCATTTTAAGAGCTTCTGGTGTCGAATCCACTTAGAATCCCAACTAAAATTTCTTTTCACTTTTTTTTGTTGATGTAAAGGGATTTCTATTAAAATTCATAAATGAGAGAACCACAAGATGGCTCAATGAGTAAGGGTATGTGCTGCCAAGCTGACAACCTGTGTTTGATCCCTTGGACCTGGTGGGAGGAAAGAATAAATTTCCACAAGTCGTCCTCTAATCTCCACATGAATACTGTGGCATGTACCACCCCCACAACACACACAAGAATCAATAAATATAATCAAAAGACGTAATTTGTGAATAAATAAAGGGTCAAGTGAGTAGTTTCCTGATTTTCTGACAATGATAAATAGACAGAGAACTATCTTCTGTGGTGTGTAATTGAAGTAAATAAAAAAATAATCAGAAGAGAGGGCCACTATATTGTCCTCTATTGGCCCAGGATCTAGATTTTCAAAAGGTATGGATTTAGTAAGTAGAACAAGTAAACATATTTGAAGTAACTAAGAGCTCTATTATAATACAGATGGAGAAGCACATATGACTTACTATAATGAACTCGTTTATCTGATGAATAATGATAATAACAGTTACATCCATGGAAAAAGAAACAATCAAGCCCTACCCATGGGCAGTCCTTACACTTACTCCATAAGTTTGCATATCTTCTACAATTAAAACCAGATGAGGGACTACAGAGACAGTTCTGTGATGAAGAGTGCTTCCTGTCCATCCAGAGGACCCCACTTCTGTTCCCAGCCAGCACCCAAGTCAGGCAGCTATCATTGGCCTGTAACTCTGGCTGTAGAAAATCGACTGCCTTCTTCTGACCTCTGTGGACACCCCCACACATAAGGCAGACACACAAAGGAGTAAATAAAATTAAAATGCATCTTAAGTCAAACTAGATGAAAGGAGTAGCTTTGTTTGTTTACAATAATGTAAGATGCTAACTTATCTAAAACATTAGTATACAATTCCTGGGTTTCTGATTGGAAAACCATATATGCATGTATTTACAAGCAGGCAAAATAGATTAAATAAGCTCCTAGTTAATTCTATGTAAGTCTCTATGATGGGACTAATGATCAATTCACAAGTTTAGAGCCACATAATACTCCTAAATGCTAATTTTGCCACATACATTACTGATTGCTAGCAGTTTAATGTAGCTCTACTTCATTTTTCTCCACTTTTAAAATTGAGTAAATATTAGCATAGGCCTCAAATGAACGTAATATTGTGCCCATAAAGGGCACAGCAGACCCTCTTTAACCCTACCTTTCACATCTCACATATCACAAACTATGACTGAGGAGGGGCATATTCAGTACAAAGGTTCTCACTAGCCATCCTTATCGAAGAGCAGTGCCTCTTTCCCTGTAAATCCTGTTTAACTCTGAGGGTCACAGAAATGGATGCCATAAAGTAGAATCACAGGATGTGAGTGATACTAATTCTATGACAGAGGAGCCCTCCTTATCTACCAACCTAAAAAAATGCTGAGTAAATTTCAATGGGCTTTTTGTTTTGCAGACTACATCTTCGTTATGTTTGAACCACATGTTTTCTTGAAGACTGTGTGTGGCTTCCTTTACCACAGTTAAGGCTAGTTCAAATGTTCACTGTATGAAAGAAAAAAAAAAAGAAAAAAAAAAAAAAACTGCCTCAAGTCCAAAGCATGTGAATCTTATTCTGAGCACAGTCACATCAAGTTATATTTTATTCCAGAGCCTGTTTTACCAACTTGACACAAGTTGTTAGATGGAGGGTCATTGAACCCCCACTGGCCAGAAAAGCTATGCCTCCCAGTTGGAATCAGAAGCAACCTCTTAGCTTGGTGTTTGAGTAGTCAGAAAAGAAGAAGAAAAAAAAAAAAAAAAAAAACAAACGAGTGTTAGTCTTCATGGTCATGGGCTTTGACGTTGGGTGAATGTCCACTTTCTCTATATTTTGTTGTACAAGGGGAACAGTATCACTGTCCTTTAAGTCAAGAATCTCTGAAGAGATTTCTCAGGGCTATTTGTGAATCCCAGAATGGATAAATGATATAAGCACCACTCAGCTGCACAAAGCAGAGAAGTGAGAAAGACAGGATCCTTGGGTGAATAAAATTTAGGAGATCAGACGCAGCTCAGATGCTGTGTCTTTGGGGCCTTTGTCTTATAGCTGAGCACTTAAAGATTCTTTCAATTAATAATCTTAATTAACTCTATTAATTAAGATTCTTAAATGAATTTCTTAATGGTAGAGGAAAATATACCTTTGGTGGTCTCAGTGGACACCAAAGTAACTAAACCAAAGGACAGTGTGTATTTATTAAATCTATATCAACTATATGAAGGCAACACCTATAGCAGAATGGAAGGAGAGTATTATTTACTGAGTCCCTTTCTAGTTCTTTGAAATACATAAAGAAAAATGTAAGCATTTTTTTTTATTTCCATTATATTTATATACACTGATGCTCAGAAAAGTTAAGCAATTTGCCTAAGACTGTACAGTTTAAGGGGGATAATATAATGACTCCTATCCTGCTCTCATCCAGAAACACATTCAGACATCATTATTCTACTCTACCCATTCCTCAGAAACAGAAGTGGAAATATTGAAACAGAGAAGAGGGAATAAACCTATAAGTGAAGTGCCATGTTATCCAAGAGAAAACAGCCTAGGTCCTACCTTTTGGTAAAATACAGTGTAGCCTTGAGTTTAAGTTGTCCCACTTGGAGACAAAAAGGTAAGAATGGCCATGGCTTCCCAAATAGAGTATGGCTAGAAGTTCACTTGTGATTAACTACCATGCAAGATCATTAGCACAGAGAGTGAAAGTGTTGGTTCAGGTGGTATACTATCTGAACATGTATCTTTCCAGAAACAATGACATTCATAGTGCCTCCTGAACCACAGGAAAGAGCCTGAGATCTTTGGTAAGGGTGGTTCATGGGAACCAGTGTATTGACTATGCCCTTCCTCAGAGCTTGTGCTAATCAACTTGATTCTCTGTGACAGCTTCATTAGATAGTTCACTTTTAAATTAGGGACTTGTGTGAGATGTGATAGGTAGGGCTAAGTAGTAAAGGAACACCTATGACTGAATGGGTTACTATTCTGTTTCTCAAAAGAACAAGAAGTGAAAGTGTATTCTAAGAGACCTTTTGTATACGTTAGCTCTGAGTTTACCAGAGTTTTTAATCCTATTGACTTCAGTGCTAAATGAATCACAGTGTCAGGATTCTGTACATACACAACTCGGGGTCCTGTGTCTTGTGTCTTACATCATCAGCGGGTGCTGAAGGACTATGTATCTGCCATGTGGTCACACAATCCCCACCTTAAAAAGCCGGACACGGCTCCTCAAACTCTGTGTTCTCTCTCTGCTCCTTTCTGTCCAGGCCTGGCTCTCCTCCCTATCACCTCTTTCTTTCTAATAAAGCTCTTGGTAACTCTGGTAGTCGTGGCCATGGCCCCTGGCTTTTCCGCCGGTAACCAGTGCCACCACCATGCCGTTTAACCATCACAGAGTAAAAAGAAAACACTTAAATTCTGTATATGCAAGCTACTTTTTTTTTATCACTTTGAGAAAATACCTGACGGAAATAACATAATGGAGGAGAGAATTTATGTTGACTTCTAATTTAAGGGCATATATGGAGTACCCAGGGTCAGGGGGCTTAGCTACGTTTGGCGTGGGATATCTGAGGGAAAAAAAAATCTACTTACACTATGTCCTTATGTCTGTTAACTTTATTCCTCTAAGACAAAAGTCTATCAGTTCAGCTCCACCAGGCATTCAAGGCAGGAATAACTCTTTATCCGTCTACTTTATTTCTCTGGAATGAAATTCTGTTTCCATAGCTTCAGTTCAGTCCAGTTCCCTAGCTCATAGCCCTGCTAATGACTAAATTCCTTTGCTTCCAGCCTCATCTTCATCCTCTGTATCCTCTTCCTCAATCTCTGCTATTCTCTACTCCTGGCACTCAGAAAACTCTACCCGAGATCTGCTTACCCTCTATGGAATCTCTGTTGTCCTCTCTTCTCTCTCCCCCTGCCTTTCTGTCTTTGTCTACAGAAAATGCCTGCCTTTTCTTTCCCTGGTCACAAGGTTCTCTGCCTCCTCAGGAATGTTGTTTTTCTTCCCACCTTGATATAAAAAAACCTCTTTTGTTCTCAGTCAACTGCTCTGGGGAACCACTAGGCCTCCTCAAGGCCAGGGGAATAGTCTGAGCTTCATTAGCACAAGAAACAAAGCTAGGTGTCTCCTGCCAGCTTGTCTCCTAAACTCAGCAGGGGAGTTAGTAACTTACTAGTTCAGCAGATCTGGGGAGCTGAACTGTTTGCCAGTTGGTCTGGGCACACAAGGATTTCGTAGCTGAAGACAGCTGAAATATTAAAGGCTGGATATCACTAAATATTCACAATAAATGGTTTGCCCCTTGACAGAACCTTGGTCCAGTCAAGGTTTAGCTTTAATACACAGCTGAATCTCTGTAATATATTCCTGTGGCCCACAAGAGGCATATAATTCATTAAGGTGAGAAGATGTGGTATTAGGTGGTACCATGATGTGGGGGCATATGACTGCAACTTCTCCATTCCTCACTTCTGCATGGAACTGAAAACTGAGATGGATGAAGATGAGAGATGGGCTACTAATCTCAAATTGTGTCCCTTCAAAGATCTACTTCTTTCAACTTGGCTCACTTCATATAGCTTGTACAACCATTCAAAAGGACCAAGTAAGCCTATGGGGGGAATATAACCTTAAAATCGTAGCATTGTGCTGAGACTAAGGTTAGGATAAATCATCTATTACTAAAACTGGTACTTCTCAGTGTTCTTGAATGTGCTTAGTGTCATATATAAACAACATTCAAGAAATACTGTAGAGAAGAGGACTATATTTAACTCTAACATTTCAAATTATTCTAGTCTAATATCTTTTTTTTCCCTTGGTTTTTCGAGACAGGGTTTCTCTGTGTAGCTTTGCGGCTTTCCTGGGACTCACTTGGTAGCCCAGGCTGGCCTCGAACTCACAGAGATCCGCCTGGCTCTGCCTCCCGAGTGCTGGGATTAAAGGCGTGCGCCACCACAGCCCGGCTAGTCTAATATCTTGAGAAGACAATATAATATAAATAACTTGTCTAATATGTGATGTTAAATGACCCTAAATAAACTATACCTCATAAGTATTTAGTTTATTTAACTGGAATGTTAGTTAATTTTAGTATTTATGTATACTTTAAGCTATTTTTCTATTTACCTGCATATTTCTTTCTTTACTTACTTACTCACTTAGGCAGTTGCTCATGTAGTCCAGGCTGGCCTCAGAAATCACTATAGAGCTGAGGATGACCCAGCACTTCTGATCTTTCTGCCTCTACCTTCTAAGTGGTGAGATTATAGGTATGCAGCACCACACCTAGTATTGGCAGTGTTATAGACTGAACCCAGAACTTTGTGCATACTTGGCAAGCACTCTACCAGCAGAGTTAAATATATATATTTATATTATAAATATAAATTAATATAAATATAAATATATAAGTATATATATGTATTAATTTGAGTTCGTGTTTGTATGCTCTAGGAACTGAAATTCAACTGAAGATTAAAAAATAAATTAAGAAAATTATGTCTCTGTATGAAAATAGTACAGATTGTTATGTTGCTGCAGTCTCAGAAATATAATACTGTAATACTTATTTACATAGCACTTGTAATTAGCTTTATAATTAATCTAAAATTATTGAAAATACAAGAAGTGTGTGGATTATATGCAAATACTCTACTGTATTTACATAAGAGAACTGGACACTGTTAGGTCTGAGCACCTGAAGCAGGTGAAACCTGTTCACTCAGATACAGAAGTGAGACTCTATAAACATATTATATGAGAGGTATGAGTATTTTGTTATATATGTTTAACTGTGTACATTGCTAAGTCACAGGATGTTTTAAAACAAAATTGTCTATGGCCACTGAACTGAAATGAAATCCCAACACATATACATATGTCCTGTCTTCTTTACTTTAGTGTTATCATTCATGAGTCATGGATTGCTTCCTTTTCTAGGTCATCCCTGTTTCGGCTAGCATATTATTTCCTTTTGTATTAGTAGAAATTCACTTAGTCCAAATGAAAGGATGAGAGATATTTCAGAATGGTCAGGAGAAACCTCAGAGCATAAAAGGCATCTGTAAATTCTGGAAGGCCAAAGACTAGATCCACCATTCCCTCTTTTTTCCTTTCATTCTTTTCTCCAAAGACCAATTTTCTGGCTCTATCAACTATCACCCTGCGGTGTGCTTTCAGCTTATCTTTGCTACAATACGCTGTAAACCCCTCAGCTCCTAAGCCTACCATCAAGGTTTCCTACGTCTGCTACTTCCAGTATTTGAGCAGTTTAGTGCCTGGAGTCTGTGAGAGAAGAGGCTCCATATTAGCACCCAAAAGTCTTCTTTCATAAGACAGGCAGAAAATAATTATCAACTTCAGGATAATGATTAATCAAGAAGACCACATTCCAATGTTCTCCTTTATCCATTATGTGTCTGACTAGAGAATAAATCAGCCCAATCACAAGGCCCATTCTCAATGAAGAGCAGAAAAAATAATCTATTTACTCATGTGAGCACAAGAAGTAAGTAGATATTAAAAATCCTAATTTCCTGACAAACTCTCTTTGAACTTTTACATGTTGTGTAATATGCCTAAGGCTTTTGTGATTAAGAGTATGGATGACTTTAAAACTTTAAATGATATAGTAAATGTTAATAAGCAGCTAATTTCTTCTGTCATTATTTTATGTTTCCTTTTCTGACACAGAGTCTTACTGTCTTACTATTTAGCACAGTATGACCTCAAACATGTTATCCTCCTGCCTTATACTTCCAAGTGCCAGGATTTTCAGGAGTGACTCTCAACAAACATCTTAAGAGCATTGATAAAAATTAACCCATCTTGCTTGATCAATGGCCAAATGCTCTTGTGATGTGTCTTGCATTTCTGAGACACAATTGTTCACCTGTAGAACTCACTCATGACATCATTCTTTCAGGTTTTCCTTTTCCCTACCTTCCCTCCTACTTCTTCACCCTGCTCTCTGGGATCACCACACAAACACTATGCTTAACTCCCTCTCTGCCATGACATCTGTTTCTGAAGATGAAGAGAGTGTGCTCCAGACAAATAAACAAGTCTTAGCTGCCAAATTTATTGAGCACTTCCTATTTTTCAAGCATTGCTTATGTCAACAATTCAGCAATGAGTGAAACAAGAAAATGGGATTATTCTTTTATGGTGAATCAGTATTTCTCACTGAATACATGGAGTTTTCTGAAGCTTCATGTTAAATTTGAAATATCAGTTTACATATTTATTTCTTCATAAGGCAGAGCATATGATGAATTATGGAAACACATCAAGTTTGTTTTTATTTCCTGGAATTATCACCTCAAGCACAAAATGGCATGGAGACTATCATGGTTGTAGTATCCAGGTAAAATGTCAGACAGGTAGGGAAACTGTCTACAATATTCAGCAACCTGAACATGTGGTAACATCAAACATCTGCCCTGAATCCTCATTTGGGACTACATGGCTAATAGTGTAAAATAGAAAGACTCACCTGTGGACTCTAAGAGGCTACATGTTGCATATTAAATACTGATGGGGGCTGTGGGATGGTCTGTATGTCAAATGTGTTGCTCTGATTGGTCAATAAATAAAACACTGATTGGCCAGTAGCCAGGCAGGAAGTATAGGTGGGACTAACAGAGAGGAGAATTGAGAGAACAGGAATGCAGAGGGAGACACTGCCAGCCGCCGCCGCCATGACAAGCAGCATGTGAAGATGCTGGTAAGCCATGAGCCACGTGGCAAGGTATAGATTTATAGAAATGGATTAATTTAAGATGTAAGAACTAGATAGCTAGAAGCCTGAGCCATTAGGCCAAACAGTTTAAATAATATAAGCATCTGCATGTTTATTTTATAAGTGGGCTGTCAGACTCCTGGGGCTTGGCAGGACCTGGAGAGAAAACTCTCCAGCTACAGATGGGGCCTTGCATGTTTTGAATCTGACTCTCCATTTGGAAGTAGCAGGCATGTAAAACAATTGACCTACCAAAACATCAACCAAAAATGTTTTTGATACTCTGCATTTTTGAAAAAAGTTCTCTTGCTTGTCACAAAAAAGTCACTTAAAAGCAGGGAGCCAATTTGTATTCAAAAGCTTCTACTTCTTCTGCAAATGGTACATAGGCATTTTCACTAAATTGCTTCTCTATAAGAAATAGATAGGTTCTGATCTGCATTGGCTTAAGGATATTTCTGCCTGAAAACAGAGGAATGGCCTCATTGACCCTAAATAATCTTTATGCTTCAAACATTGTACATTTTTCTTCTAAATTTTTACTTCAAAGCAATTTTAGTTTAGATCATTCAAACATGTAATTTTTCTTACTCTTGTAAAGATAAAGTAATTTCAAACTACATCTTGAGATATGTGTAGGTTTGCCTATGCCTGTATATGCATGTAGATGTACATATAATTAATTATAGATAACTATATTTATATTGTAATATGAATGTGATAATATTTGACCTAATGTGCAAACACTTCTATAGGTAAGTGTTGATAACAACCTTTATATTTTATTTATATGTATATATGTTCATTTATGAGAATTATTGTGCATAATGAATGTTAGAAGAAGATATGTCATACACAGTTACAAGCTGCCCCTTGTAACTATATGGCTGCTGGGAATTGAACTTGTATCCTCTGCAAGAGCATGAACGGATCTTAACCATGGAGCTATCTCTCTAGCACACTCAAATTTCATATATATAGTGTTCCTTTAACTGTATAAATATAACAATCATGATTCAGAACATAAATTGCCCAGTCTCACAGCTTACAAATATAGCCAGAATTCAAGATCCTGTCACAATTTGACTATAGATTATTAGCCAAATCCAGTGCTTTGGCTGTTTTTGTAAAAGCAGGATGGTGGGAACATAGCCTCACCCCTTTGTTTAATATGACTGATGACTGCTTTTATCCTGAAACAATGAATCTATGCAAAGAAAAGTTCGCTAACCCCTGGGATCTACCTCCTGGCCTTACAGACTAAAGAGCTCCATTTATCCCCCTGCAGAACACAGACAAGGGTTCTAGTTTCATTTCTGTTGCTGTGATAAAATTTCCTCACAAAAATCAACTGAGGGAAGAAATTTGCTTTGTTTTGTTTTTCAGCTTAGAAGTCCAAAAAAATTGAGGACTAATTTAAGCATCCATTAACATCTTAGCCATACTCAACGTAAAAGATAAAACAAATGTCTTCATGCACACCCACTAAAGCTTAGGCCCATCTCTATACTTACATAGTCCAGGGCTCAAACATAGGGAATGGATCTGTCCACAGTGGACTGGGTCTTTCAACATCCATTAGTTTAATTAAGACATGCACCTTATTAATATGTAATAGACCACCGTGATCTAGAGAGTTCCTCATTGATACTCCCTTCCCAAGGTATTCTAGATACTTTCAAGTTGACAAGTAAAACTACTATCACATTAACTATTTCTGAGGGAAGAAATGGCAGTCCCTGTAGGAATGGTGTCTGAGTCTTAGAGCAGATAAAGTGGTCAATTGCAGAAGAAATGTTGAAAGCTGACTTTCAACAGCCCTAAACTCTACACAATAATGACACTTGCTTTATTTGAAAAACCAAACTGCTTCACCTAATTCTTTTTTACTAAAAAAGCAGTATTATGTAGTAGTATTTCAATCTCTCAAACATAAACCAGATTCTACCACAGCCTGGCCACGGGACATTCAAGTTCATGACTCGTATGAAGCAAAATTTACTTGAACTAGGAGAGTAAAATCGACATGAATTGGATGATTTTGCTAGATTCTGGTCAACGAAAATTCTTACTTTACTGCTAAGCTTTGATGCTTCTTGTAGAATCTCCACTATCTCTTCTTTTTCCCCTCACCCAACTAAGTAGTGACAACACTACCAAAAATTATCTGGACATGTGGATACTGCAGTCTATTAGTTATTGTAATACCAGTCACTTTGCTACAATGAAAGTAGAAGAGATACAATGAACACCACCCACAATGCAAAGAAAAGGCAGGAATAACGCTTTCCTCTCCTTTCCAAATATTCGGTTTTATCAACCAGAATCTCACAGCCATGGAACCTGAACATGCTTTGTTGTTAACTGTATCTCTATCATACATATTGCTTTTCCAATACAACTTTCAGGGGAGTGATTTGTGATAAAGCTGACACAGGAAATGCAGAGGGAAACAGAAGTATAGCCAAATAAATCAGATTAAAATGAAATTGATTAAACGGACTCAAAGGCAGCTCCTCCGTCTCTTTCTCAAGTTCAGATGTGGTGTCTCCATGCTGCCTTTGAATGCTTTGTATCTGACCTATTTACAGGAGGTATAAAGCACCTAAACTCTAACAATCTATGCAGGGCTGCCATTTTAAAAGTTTGTCTCTAGTTGATAACCAGGCTTTCTCTATGGGAGAAATATCATCCTGTTGTACAAATCTGGGCTTAACAATACACAGTAACCAACTAGTGTCTCATTCTGCTGGAAGGAACAGCACAGTGGAAGATTTCTTCAGGGAATCAGTCTCTACTTCTAGCTAGTACAGTGTATCATGATACTGTGACCACAGCAAAGAAGTAGTAGTAGCATTTAATTGGAAAGTGGGTTATGTCAACACTGGCCTACTTACTAAATGCAAATGAGACAACCTCATGTAGGGAGCCTGAGGAAGCCAAGTTAGGCATTTACCTCCGGCTCAGAAGTAAAGTAAGTTCCCATGGGATCCATGGCTTACATGTAAGAAAAGAAATTAGAAGAGAACTGTACAAAATAGGCCTCTAACCCAGAGCTTGGGAACATGTTCTTATGCATAACACAAATTAAAATTTCTAAGGAAATAAGAAATAAATTGAATTTAACAACAGCTGAGTTTGCAAGATAAAAACAAGTTAAAATGTATGTGGCCATGTATCATAGCACTTATAATAGACAAATATCAATGTTCATAGCAAATCACATTTAGTAATTACTCTGAAGTAATCAACAGAAAACTGGACAAAGATCATGACTAGGAAATTTTCTCAATGCTTCTAAATTACAAATGAACATGTGAGAAAAGTCCAATTTTATTAATAATCTAAGAAATTCAAAGGAGAAAAGAAATAATTTGTCATAATTTTTCATTGCTAAGAATAAATACTAAATGGCATATTATATTAAGAGAGAGGAAGAACATATCCAGGTAGTGATGTTGCAAGCAACACCTGTATACCTAGTTTTCAAGGGCTTGTTATTCAAGACATACTGTCATTTAAAATGTTTACCATGTTTTCCTGAAAATCCAACTACCAAGTATTTATAATAAGGCTACAACTGGCCAAAGAGTAAAAGAATATGTAATTGTTTTTTAACTCTCCAATGACATCCAAGAAAATTCAGCGGCAGTTAATTACTGAAAGAAATTGTCAAAGCATATGAGAAAATACAAGTAGCCATTAAGATCAGGAACGTATCTCCCTGTATCCAGTGATGTCTCATAACTAGAATTGTTCTGTATTTACTTCAGGACCTTCCTCTTGTTGAGACCACTCTTAATGACTTCATATATTCCCAATGACTTGAAATAACTTCCCTCTGTAGAACATTATCGACTTCAACCATTTAGGTCCAATCTTCCTTGCACAGTCTAGATGCTTCTAAACATCCGGAAATTTTTCCGAAAATGAATTCTTATTTATGTTTCCCCAAATAGTTCTTCTAATCTTCATCAAATTAAAGAATCAATTCAACTATTTATTTGTTGGAGGATCTTCAGTGTTGTTCTTGCCATAAAAAAACTATATCCCATCTGGAAGTATTTGCTAAGATTTCCCAACAATATCATCAGTTTCCTTGGTCTCCATGGCAATCTCTCCCATGTCTTCATTATGTAACATATGAATGACTGAAAAGCCCCCAAAACTATTTCACTATTATTTTCACACTTTGTCATAAATTGGCTAAAAACTTCAGGTTAAATCTATATTGCATGTAAAAATGATCTAACAAATCATGTAATAGAGAAATTGAGATTATATAATCTACTAAATCATAAAATAGACTTAGATCAAACAAGTGTGAAGGCATGTGCCTGTGATGTTATCAATTGGGAAGCTAAAACAAGAGACCTATATTTAAAGGTAGCCTAAGCTATACAGTGAATCTCAAGTCCAGCCTTGGCTGCATTATAATGCTCCATACCAAGAAAACAACAAAATAAGATAATAATTAACAGTGGCATCACACATATGATTCTTTATGATACTTTTTATTAGAATATGATTCAAATCAATGGACAAGGTCAAAAGGCCACTGTGCTTGGCCCCTGCTATTTCCCTAACTTCCTCAAAGTCCTGTCTCTCTTTTCTCCCTGCTAGGGTTTTGAATGTTTCAGTTTGTGTCAATGTCCAATCTTTAACATACGCTGTTCTATGCTTTATCGAGTGTTTCTCAAACCTATTCCTCATACCACTCATGGAAGACTAAGTACAGACAAGCCTGAAATCTTACATCCATACTTATGCAGTGCAGTGACTTCTGCAATTTGGCTTTATAACATTTTCTATCAGAAATACAACCTACTTCACTACTCTGAAAAATAGTCTGGTGTTTCCAATACATAGTATCAGTGGTGACATGCTTATTCTTAGTACATACTTCCAATAAGCCTGGTAGTCCACTGCACTTTTACTATTGGAAACCCACTCTGTTACTATAGAAAATGATTAGGTAGCTCAGCTAGAACATGAGGGCTTATAGAAGGGAAATGAGTCATTTCACTTGGCTCAGCCTAGACCATGACACATAAGAGAGCCAGACAGAGAAATGTCATTATTTGAGTCCAGACAAAACCTAAAGAAACAACACCCAAGACTTGAGAGCAAAAATAAAGCTGCAATATAGTGCATCATCCTGATTTCCTAGTTGATTGCTTTTACCATGGTATAGCATTATGAGCACAGATAATACAATAGATAATTGATACAAGGTGGCCCTCAATGTTCATCTACTGAAGGGCTCATTCATCTTGAGCTTTGGTTTCCTGAGCTCCAAATGAGTAATCTGTCCAGCTTTTCAGATTCGCTTTAGGCTATTTATTAATCTTGTCATATTGTCAATATGTATCCTTCATTGTCCATATGGCTCAAGAAGACTGAGAAAGTGCTTCTTTTACAAGGCCTTATACCTCTAGTGTAATAGTGTTTGACATTTGCTAATGTACATATATAAAGGAATAAGACATGCAAACTCATGAATGAAAATATCACTATAATATAGTGGCCCTAAAAGTTTTCTGTCTTTAAATCAAAGTAGGAGGAACTCTGTGTTATTTACTCAATGAAATACTGTACAAGTCTTAACAACAACAAACAACAACAAAAATTAGCAGCCAGGGTATGATGACACCACATTTAATGCCAGCACTTCAGAGGCAGAAACAGGCAGATCTCTTTGAGTCCAAAGCTAGCCTGCTCTACATAGGCAGTTTCAGGCCAGCCAAGGATACTTAGTGAGACCCTGTCTCAAAAATAAAAAAAAGAAAGAAAACAAAACAAAACATTAAGCAGTGTAGAAATTTGTCTAAGTATAAACCACAAATGTAGAGTAAAAAACTACAAAATAAATTTACTGTGACATATGCATATAAAAACTTTAAGCAAAATAATATAAACTTAAATTTACACCTGCAAAAATCATTACCCACCTCAGGAAAGTGTTCACTTAGGAAGGAGGGGATTAAAGGGTACAGTGAAATAGGACTCTAGACATATCTGATATTTTAAGAAAAATGATCTGATGTTTGCTCACCCAAGTTTGGCTCCTCCCAGGCATGTAAGATGGCTCACAACTGTTTGCATCTCAACTCCAAGTATATGAGACCTGATACCTTCTTCTCCCTTCTGCCAGAACAGTACCCATTTGTAAATACTTTATCCCTTCCCATTACACACATAATTAAAATTAAAACAAATATTGGATCTTAAGAGATGGCAAAGTGGTTAAGAGCACTGACTACTCCTCCAGAGGACCAAGATTTGGATCTTAGCACCCACTTGGAAGCTCACAATCATCTGTAACTCCAGTCTTAGGGGATCTGATACTCTCTTCTGGTGTCCTCAGACACTGCATACAAATGGTGCATGAACACATATGCAGACAAAAAATCGTTACACATAAACTAAAATAAAAGTTGAAAAATTATTAAAAAAATACATAAATCTTTTTTTAAAAAAGGACAAATGCCACAAGTTCTCACTGGTTTGTGGAAATTACAATGTTGACTTTTTTAAATGGAGTAGGATAGTAGCCCACAGGAAGCATAGAAAAAACTGGCTGCAAGAAAATACCAGAAAAAGAGGCCTCATACAACTGCTGTTTTGTTTCCTCTAGCATAGTGGAGTAACTTTTGGTTAGAACAATCGTATTATGTTTCAAAATAACTAGCAGAGTATGAACATTTTGACCTGAGTTTTACACGTTATTTACATATATTTAACTATAATAATTACCAAGCAACAGTGTACAAATTTTATGCTAAAAAAGTGTAAAAAAAAAAAAAACAGGCTGGGTGATACATAACATGTTGGTCTAAATTGAAAGATTGTGGTTTGTTGCAAATGAGGAACTCTAATGGTGAAGGATAGCTGAGTTGATGGAGAAAAGAAGCTATGTTTCAATATTTTCTGTTTTAATGTTTCACAGGGATTATTTCTGAGAAAGCAACTAGTTATATTCAACTGAAACTCACATAGCTTGTGAGTATGGTAGATGACTGGGCAAGTCCCTGGCATTGGAACAATGAGTATGTAAAGTGTTTATTAAAGATTGGCTCTTGATTTTTGGAAGCCCAGAGATGCATTCCACTCCTTAAGAGAATTTGCAACCAAGTTACCCATTTTTTAAAAAAACTGGGTAAATGAGGATTGGGTAACACAAGATGTCATAGGAATTTGGGGTTTATTATGATGCCATAAATACACAGGAGGAAAGGGGTCATAGAAACAATGATGCCGGTGTCAGAGAGAATAAGGTCCAAGTATAAGTTTTGGGTGTGTATCCATGGAAAGTCTTATTCTTCACCCCTACTATAAAAATGTGGAGCTAAGGAGAGATAGTTTTATCCAGAACATCACATCCTCTGACACTCCCTCCTCTTAACTGTATAAACAGAGGCAGATAGAGAGGGGTCAGCTAGACTTACGGGCTGGAATGAGATGGCTTGTTAGGACATCTGCTGCTGGGAAATGCTTTGCAAGGCTGAAGTTGAGAACAACGCTTGACTTCTGTTACCAATCATCTTCGGGTTCAAAGCCCTGGCTCTGATACTCCCTTGCTGTGAGTATTTCAGCAAGCTGGGTGATTGCTGCGTCTGGCATTTGGCTGACTGAATACCTATTAACGTTTATGAATAGTAATACTTACATTAATACAATAGTCACAGTTCTCAGCCAGCTAGGCTTACCAAAAACCTGTCATAAATTTTATGTGTGTTCTGGGTACTTTTCATTCCTTGTCAAAGGAAACAGGTAACCTTGTAACTGAATACTGAGAGCAGTACAAAATCAGAGAACCTTCCAGCTGGCTCAGAGAGAGCTGGAAACGGGTGTTGACGTCCAGCAAAGTTGTTTGTATTTAATCAAAAATAATTGCTTTTACTTAAACCTGATGAAATAATTAAAAAAAATCCTTTAAGCTCAAGGGATAGACCCCAGTAAGCACTCTGGTAGTTTGTTTGTTTGGGATTTCTGAAAGAAGTAAGGGAGAGTTATATAATCTCCATTCGTAAACAAACAGAATTGATTTGTGCAAACCAACTCATTAATATGTATGTAAAAAATAGATCTCGGAACTACACAATTCGAACAAAGGGGCAAAATATCCAGCAATTGTCTAGTTAAATCAGGGCTATATATCTAAGCTTCTCCTCATTTGCATTTTCTGTCTTGAGTAGAAGCATTGCCTGGGAGGGCAGTATTTCTGAGAAGGGATTGTTACACTTTGAAACCTATTGCTTTGGCAAATGTTCAAGCCCAGTCCTCTGTTGATCTTTATTCCCATAGCATTAATGGATTTGCTTATTCCTTTAAGTGAGACTGCAGTTATAAGCGGACATATGCAGAAATGCAAGAAGACACAATGTCCTTGCTGCTTATGCTTGTGTTTCATAGTTAGAAGTAGCTCAATAAACACATTGTTGAAGTGAACAGATAAGTTTGTTAAAGGGTCATTCTGGAATCCAGACATAGAGCTTTACAATTTGCTTTTCCACTGAGTATAGCAGGCCTTCCTGCAGCACCTCTTGTTGACTCTTTGGTGATTCTGGTAAACAGGCTTCCCTAGGTACTCGCCTTTAGCGTCTCTTGATATCTACCTACCATCCACAGTTTTGTATTAATGTTAGCCACATCAGTGTCATCAGGGAGGGTTACATGTCCAATATTAGGCCCTGTAGTAGATCAGTTGATTCAGAAATTGTTTTTGATATGAATCACCAGGAATCATCATAAGCTTTATAACTTAAAAAACACTAATCATAGATGAGCGAGCGTGGAAGTGTAGTTAAAACCTGGAAATTCCCAGAACTGAATCCGAGCTTATTTCTTTTCTATTGTTCTATGATATCTGATTTCACATCCCTGTTTTCAAATCCCAAAAAAAATAATGTTTTGTCATTATTAAAAGTAATGTTATAACCAGAATTTTAATTATATGGGGTAATCTTGATAGTTAAACAAGATTATATCATTTTGGAAATTAATTAAAGATTTATTTTATATTTAACATTTGTAATTTGAATGTTTTACCACTATGTACTTATGTGCTCTAGGTGACTGGTGTCTGCAGAGGCCAGAAGAGGGCATCAGGTCCCCTGGGACTATAGTTATTTCAACTTTATAAATTGTCATCATTTCACTGTTACAAAACTGAGAGAGGCCTAGATAAGTATGTTCATATTCACTTGGGATAGAGAAAATCTGCCTTCCAAAAGCATCCATTTTGGACACAAGGAAAGAGGCTTAGCTCACAAAAAGTTCATGAGAAATGACCAAGGTGAATATTCCATCCTAGGTTTTTGGAATAGGTAAGCAGAATGACAAGAGTTTTTTTGTTTGTTTGTTTTTGTTTCTTGCTGTTTGGGGTTTTCTACCTATATAATGCATCTATACTACATGAGCAAAGCAAACATTAGATTACATTGGTTTGATGAGTTTAGCAGCTCAGTCCTATTAGGTGGATGTCATAGGGTCTTTCTATGACATTGTTAAAGCTCCAGCCTAAACTTGGTAAGATTCCCAAGCTACAGTAACAATAGCTACATGGGAAATTATGTAGTTGGCAAGTTTCTTAGCAAATATTACACGAAAGACTTAATTAGTATGTAAGAAAGTTTGATGAGGCACTTTCCTTCTGTGTGTGTGTGTGTGTGTGTGTGTGTGTGTGCGTGTGCATGATATTCACACATGTATGTGGGCTCATACATATGTAGGAAAGTATATGAATATGGAGACCTCTTCTATTTTCTTCTTTTGAGACAGGGTCTCTTAATTGAAGACACAGCTTAGTCTTAGCTTGTCTCCCTGACCATCATCTTCTGGGATTTCCCGTTTCTGCTTTTCAGTCTGGAATCACAGGTAGGCTGCCACACTAGCTGACATTCACTGGGAACCTGAACTCTATCTAGTCTTCTTTGCTCATGTGGTAAGTGCTTTAACTAGAGAGCCATCTTTCCAGCCTGTGAATGTTAATATATTACAAGCACTCTGAACGAAGATTCACTGGAAATATTTCTCTCAACTTTTATAGTAAAATTGATTATGGTCATAAAAATCAAAGAAAAATATGTACCAAAATTTGTCCTACTTTATCATTAGAAAGATCAACTTTGGCTAGGTATGATAGCACACTCCTTTAATCCTAGCATTCAGGGAGCATGGGCATACAGATCTCTGTGGGTTTTAGGCCAGCTTGGTCTACTTAGTAAGTTCCATCCAGGTCAGCAGGGGCTACATAGTGATGTCTCAAAAATACAGATACATTACCTTTGTTATTGGATAAGAAGTATAAAGGTATATATTCTCCATTTATTCTTTTCTGCTTTTGTTCCCCATTGGGTTTAGCTTATAACTTAAGTCACGCTTTTCTTTGACCCATATCATCTATTGTATTGGTTCTCAGATATTAAGACTTACTCTAAGATTAAAGTAATCAATGGAATGTCAAATGTGGCTTTTCATCCGAGTTTAGTGGTATATGTCCATAATCCTAGCACTCAAGAAGCAAAGGTCAAAGGACTATAAGCCCAGGCTATAAAGCAAATTCAAGGCCAGCTTGACCCACATGGATACTATTATAAAAAACAAACAAAAGAGCAAACAAAGAAATAATGACAACAACATCTAAGGGCTACAAAGTCTGGAGACATAGTGAGTAGTCTTGTGTGACAAGCACAGATTCCTGTGTTTGAAACCTACCTTGGAAATAAGCCCCAAATGAGGCATTTGCATGAACATGAATAAATAAAACAAAGGAAAACAAAGTAGCAAATTTAAAAAAAAAAAACATACAGTAGCAAGAATAAACACTTGATTCTCTTCAGAGATGTAGCCTCTATGGGATAGCAAAGAAAAGTCTAGATTTTTAAATGCAAATACTAGTTCAGTTCAGTCTCTACAGACACAAAATGTGCCACCATTTCTTTGTCTCTACAGATTATGCCTTTGTGGATTCAGTCACCTGTGGATCAAAATCATTAAGTCAACTTATCTGTACTGAACATGAATAGACCATTTTTATTTTTATTATTCTCTAAACAAAATTCGGAACAAAACTAGTTATGCAGCATTTATATTGTATTAGATACTCAAAGAAATGTAGAGATGAATCACAGTATACAAAAGGATGATGTAGTAAACAACACTATATCATTACACATAAAAGACTTCAGTATGAACAGATTTGGTTATGTTGGGGGTTCTATAATCAATCCCTCTTGGATGCTGAGGAAGGAGTATACACATACACACACACACACACACACACACACACACACACATACATATATGATCTTCTGTATTATAGCATGTATATTAATTAATTTCAGGAGCACTGCAGTTTTAAATATCAAGTACAGGACAATTTATTATAGAAACTGATTTCATGACCACAGATAGAGAATTTTTTATACAAATTTATCAACCCATGTAGAAAAAGGGAAATAAATTGGACTATATTGATTTTATGAGGTTCTGTTTATCACAGAGAATAAAAGACAAGCCACACAGTAGGAGATGTTTTTCCGATATATAACAATACCAAAGTGGTCTTATCTAGAATCAATTACTGTGAAAAAGAAGTCAATAAAATAGAAAAATAATAGGAAAAGTAAGTTATCAAGTATTGTCAAGAATGCAGAACAAAACATTGTCAATAAGGCTATAAAGTAATAAAAATATAAAGTACTATTGCCATTTGCTTGATTTTGTTGGTTTGTTTATTTTTGTTTTTATACAAAGACTTCCTATTTATATGTAGCTCAGGCAAGTAAGAATGTGGAATCCAGCTTCTATGTTCTCAGCACTAGGATTATAGATTTGACACCAGGCCCATCTAGTGTTATCTTTAGAAGTGTTTATGTACACACCAGTACTGTTAGATTCTGTTTTATGTATGAACAATAGAGAAGTGTGTGCAGGAGCATATGTAAAGATTTGTGGTCTCAGAGTTAATATTGACTATCAACTAGACAAGATTTAGATCTGACCACTCAGGAGACATACCTCTGTACAGATCTGTGAATGATTTTCTAGATCTGTTTAACTAAGTAAAAACACCTACTCTAGTACTGTTCCAGGCGTTAGGATTCTAGACTTAATAAAAAGAAGAAACCAAGCTGAGCATCAACACACATCTCTTTCCGATTCTGGATTGTGGATGCGACGTGGTCAGCCACGTCGGGTTTCTGCTGCCACTAGACCTTCACCACCATGATGGACTATATCCCCAAACTGTGAGCCAAAGTGACCCCTTATTTCCTCAACTTGCTTTTGTTAGACATTTGGTCACAGCAGTGAGAAAAGTAATCAATTCAGGTGATAGTGTTGATACAAGATTTACATATCTCTGCACCTAAAAGCAACTCACCCACTTAACTGTCTAAAGAATCAAACTTTAACATCTATTACACAGTCTTAACTTATAAAAAAGCAAAGAAAAAGGTAGGGAAATTGGCTTAACAGATAACACACTTGCCACACAAATATGAGGACCTGAGTCTGAATCACCAGAGCCCACATAAAGCCAGTCATAGTAGCAACCCTAGTCCTCGTAAGAGATGGTGATTGAGACAGGACACTCCCTGGAAGCTTGCTGGCATCAAACAATAAAGAGACTCAATCAAGTAAAGACAGATGGGAGATGAGAATTGGTACCAGTGTTTTACTTGTTCTCTGACCTCCACACCCAAAAACACACACATCATAAGCATATATATATATATATATATATATATATATATATATATACACATCATATAGGCACAGAAAGGGACTTTTCAAAAATTCTTACTTGCAAACTATTAACTGACAATTAGAGATGGTTCATCTTTCAGAAAGGAGGAAGGAGGAAGAATTGGAAGGAGAAAGGCACAGGGGAGGTTGTCCAAGATGCTGGTAATATTCTATATCTATATTTTTCTTAGTATGGTGCCATTGAGTATGATGAGCTATCTATTTTTTTTAAATTTTTCTGCAATATTATACTTTATAAGAAAGTAGTATATAAATTAATAACTTAAAACATAACAAACATTTCCATGGTAATCTTTAAAATCTATTATGTGTAGTTGTTTTTTAAACAATAGATCCTAATTTAGGTAATATTGGATATATATTCAAAGCAAATGTGAGACAACAATTTAATCTATCCTTCAAAACAAATGGAAATTGTATTAATATGTATGATTTTATCAGTCCCCAGAGAAACATTCTCATGAGCTATGTATATAGCTCTCCCAAAGCTATTTGTCCAATGAGTCATCCGCAAGCCTATTTCTGCTTCCTGTTTCTTCTGAGCTTAATAAATACTAAATTCTCAATTTTGATGGGATGAATCTCTTACTTTGTAATATTTTCCTCTCCCAACATGAGTCTTAGCCCATGCAGCTTAAATGTGCAATTTTATTCAAATGGAGCAAAAAAGATTAGGGCCTGCTGAACATAAGCAGAGGAAGGCATTGGGAGAGGTTGAATTTCAAAAAAAAAGTATCAGTTCTGATAAGACACATAAATAGAATTCCAGCAGTGATGATGTGGGGCAAAATGAGGCTAATACATTGGATAATCTACATTCCTGTTGATTTTTAAGATAAATATGATAGGAGCTAGCTGTAATTTAACTGTGCAACTCTCACAGTCTATTTGTTTAAGATGTGAATATTTTTAAGAGCAAAGTTTTCTCCTTAATATACCAATTGACAGTAATGTTATTATAGCATTAAAATAAAGTTAGAATACTAAATCCGTTGTAACATCATAGCACCGCTTCAACTTTATAATGAGAAGCAATGCTAATTTGTCAACTTTCACTTAAGAAATTAGAGACAAATATTTCTTCATGTACATGTTCATGTCATTCTCTTCTGCACAAATGATGTTAAAAGGCATTTGGCATTTTCATTGATAATTAGGTATGCATTACCCACTTAATGCACACTTTACAATTACCAGAGTCTTTGCAATTTCCAAATGCATTTTTGAGTGTTATTTTTAAAAAGTTCTTTTCCTGGGACTTAATTTTATTTTCCCAATTTAAATGCACTTTATCACCATCAGGATCATGTGTGATTTGGGCTGCATTTCAATGACATTTAGAATTGCTCAGGTCCCAAAATGCTTTTCATTTTTATTTATCAACGTGAGAGTCCTCCAGTTTAGGAAATAATGAGACATATTACTTTCAAATTTATAAGTGTCTTGAAATTCTTTGGAAGTCAAAGACCTTTATATTAAGACTTCTCCCTACTATGGTATAATTGTTTATTTTTTAAAATGTGTATGTGTGTGCAGGTGAATGTGCGTAGGGGTATGTGGGTTCATGTGGAAGTTAGAATAATCTCAGTGGTGATTCCTTGGGTACTCTACACTTTGATTTGAGACAGAACCATGGCCAAGAACTCACTAAGTAGGCTTGGCTGGCTATCCAGCAAAGCCCAGGGATCTGCTTCTCTCTGTTTCTTCAATGCTGAGATCTGTCATCTTCTTCTTTCATATATGGTTCTGGAGTTTGAACTGTGATTCCCATGCTTGCAAGGCAAGACTTTCCCTATTAAGCTACTTTACCAGCCCAGTGATTCCTTGATTCATGAGAATTCTGCTTTCAAAATAAATACACACTATAAAAAATATACAAGGTGACATACAGGTGAGAAATTCAGAACCTGTATAGTTTGAGTGACCTTGGGCAAGGAACATTGTTGTATCACCTTGAATTTCTCTATCTGTAAAATATGGTTTAGAATAGTTTACAGGTTCAGAACAATGATGAATGGCTTGGTGAATATAAAACCTTCTGCATTCCTCTGGAAAAATGATGATGGTTGTAAATGACTACATGTTTATGGTGCTTTAAAATGAACTGTTATTACATGTTAACCCTGAAGCATTCAAAATCAGTCCTGGGATATGATACAGAATTCTATAATTTCAACCACATAAGTTAAATGAACTAAAGCTTGGAGCACCCATAAATATGTATAACTTCTGTATTAATAATTTTAATATGTAAAGCTAACATATCCAAGGAAAATGTATGGTGCATTTCAAATTTACTTTTACGGGTAATTTCAAAATTCTAGACATCAATCAAATACTTGGTGTTAGAATGAATAATGAAATACAAATTCTGGCCTGTTAACAGTGCAGGACAAGGCTCTTGCCTGCCTTACTATATTCATCTAGCAACTATCCATTGTCCTTGTCCTCTACTCTGTGTGTATTAAATACCAGATCCTCTATCCATCTTATATGAATTGAGCAATGTCACCACCCTCATTTTACACATGAATTAACTCTGGGTACAATGTCAGTGCAGACAATCTTCCAAAACAGGCAATTTACTTTGATGCTTATGTACACCGCCTTGTACTCTGACTTTCCCAAGTTTTCTGAAGATCTTACAGTCTCATTCAATTGTCCCATTACATAAAGAGAAACAAAGTTCTTTTTCAGCTTCATCCAGGAAATAATGACATCTTTTTTTTTTTTTTTTTTTTTTTTTTGGTTTTTCGAGACAGGGTTTCTCTGTGTAGCTTTGCGCCTTTCCTGGGACTCACTTGATAGCCCAGGCTGGCCTCGAACTCACAGAAATCCGCCTGCCTCTGCCTCCCGAGTGCTGGGATTAAAGGCGTGCGCCACCACCGCCCGGCAATAATGACATCTTAATCCTGCATTTTCCTCCTCTCATCATGCTCAGCCAGGTCTGCCTCTCCTTGCCTCTTCCATAATACGTGGTCCTGATCACACACTTTTCCTGTTGAACCTTAATGTCCTACTTCGTCTAGTTTCTGTGTTGACAACAGAAACTTCTATCAAAATGCTCAAATCAAACCACTTCTCCTTTGGATGACATTCTTTGCTCTTTCTCCAAACTTAACTACTACCTGCTCAGATTACTGCTCAGTTACCTGAAGTCCACCTCTTATTTCACCTCATAACACTTTTTGGGGCAGTGCAGAGAGTACAGGAGGGGTGGGATCGTTTATTCCACTCTCTTTGAGTTAGAATACTGATCATATCATTCATTTGTGTGTGTGTGTGTGTGTGTGTGTGTGGTTACAGACAAAACAGTTCTTTCTGACCTTTTGCAATGAAGATGTTGATACTATCAGAGGCTTTACCATACTACGCATGGGAAATTTACCTTCTTTTTGTATTGTTTTATTTAGAATTCTACTTAAGGACTTGTTCGCTCTGTTAAAATAGGAGGACCTGCCAGCATTAACTCCACCATTTAATCTCTAGATTCTAGCACTATGTTTAACACATGTAAGACCAACTATGCCCAGGTGGTCACCAGATGAATAAATGTCGAGTCAGTTAGAAGACTAACAAGCTTCCTTTCCTTCTGCACTGACAGAAGAAATCTGAAATATCCATGATTAAATATGAAATACAACAAAATTCAAAAGTTTTACCCATGATTTCATGCCAAGTGTCTATGTATTCATTGTCAGAGTTCTATATACCAAAAGCCTCCTAAACAGAGCTTAGTGAAATTATAAGTTTCTTTCCAAACATCTATCTCAATTTCTCAGGGACAATATTTTAAATGGCAGACACCGATCTCAATGCCCCACAGGAGTACAGGAGTACAAAGTAATTAATTAACATACACATAAAGGAAGGAAATTCACCTATAACATTTGCCACCAATGTCTTTGAGCAATAAAAGAAAATTCCAAGCAGCTACAAGCGAATTAAAGGGACAAGCTGGATTTATCATCCAGGAATGCTGGGACGAACGATAAAAGGTGATAAGAAGTAGAATTTCTTTTTCAGAGTTAAGTTTGGATTGGGTAGGGTGGGGGTGGGATTAAATTAGAATATGCCTGAGAACATAACACAACAGAGTCCTATGCTAAAGAAAGCTTGTCAGGGACTTTTGTGATCCGATAATTCAAAATATGCCTTAAAAACAGAGTAGTGAATGACTTGTTAAGGTTAAAGACACATTTGACCTATTTTATAATAGTCAATTTTTTACATACAGGACACATTATCAGAAAGCTTTCATGTTAAGGTAAGTCATAAGGCAGAAAATTATAGGCCATATCTAAAATAAACTTAGGCTCTACCATCAGACTGCTACTACCAAGATGAAAGTTATAAGCGAAAGCCATCAATTATCTAATCAAAACCTCATATGGACAACTTAGTTCAGAAAGAGTATTTATGATTCTACTGACTCTGCAGCTCAAATCAATGCTACAGCAAACTACCAAAAGACAGTACACAAAAGAGTTCAAACATTTTTATTTTGATGTATAACTTTATCCTAATTTAGGGAAATTTCTATAAGTAGGGCTTCTGGGCAAATTTTTGACATGTAAGAAAACCAAATGCACAAAGATCTTATTGTGAATGGTTTCTGCCTTCCTTGGGGTTGCTAAAAAGTGTGATTTAGAGAGCAGAGATTTACATGAACAAGTTTAGTTGTGCCTCATGTATGAAGTTTTCAAAGTAAATAAAGAAAATGTAGGAAAAAGGAGCTACAAACACATATGGTTATGAGTTACCTACTTAGTGGCTTGAGTTGACTGTGCTGACAAACATGATGTTAGAAGTAGTGATGAAGTTCTTAAAAATAACTCTGAGAAAGGGAAAGTTGATTACATTTTTAAAAAGAGATGAATGGGGGGAAGCTCACAGAAGATGACAGAAATGGGGGAGATAGAGCAAGGCCAGGTATGTCTGATGTCTTCTAGGTTTCGCCTCATCCTCTGGAGAGATCTAGAGAGCTAAATCCACTGAAGGGAACCTGCACAGCTGGGGCTGGATGTATCTTTCATGAAGGACACACCAAGCACTACAACACCAGCCTCAAAGCTTATTACACATTTACAGGTATTCATTCGGGAAAATTATTTAGAAAATAAATTGCATTATTTGAAAATAAAATGAAGAAAGAGGGTTCCCATGGCTTGTATGGACAGTGTTGTAAAGAAGTCTCTATTATCTACATCAGGAGCATTCATTTTATAAAGCAAGTTCTGCTTTTCATTAAATAAATATAATTAGATTAAAATGTGTTTATTAACAATAACAATTAACCCAGAGAAAAGTCACAATCTGTTTAGGATTTAAGCTTCCATTCTATTTATAGACATAGACAACAGATATATCTGGCTCTTTATTATCGGACAGTTCAACAGAGACATATATAGACAGAGTGTGGAAAGCAAGGACTAGATAGTAACACCCTGTTGCACAAAGACCCCACATACTTTGTTTGCCAGACAGAGAAATCAAGGTAGAATTGGGCTATAAGGTCATTCCCTGCTGGCTACCCTTCCAGTGCCTGCTTGTCCTATCCAGTAAGGTGGGAGAAAATTGTTATTTACAGTCATACTCAGATGTGGACCCCATGTGCAATGCTACTGAGTGGATAGGCAACCTGTGCTCACTGGCTCAGTAATGGTGAGCCTGTTATGTGGATTATCATTTACTATCTAATTGGAATGGAGAGTTCCTACACAGAACAGAATTTATAGTTGGTACTGAAAATCCAGTCAAAAACCAGTGTGGCTGAGGAGGTCATAGGCCATGGTGGGGAAATTCTGGCTGTTGTTCTGTTAAATGAACATGGTGCAACCACTGGAGTTCCTTTTCATTAATTATCTTTATATCCCTAGATAGGTGCCTCTGCTGGTTTGTTTGGATAAACTTTTTGCATTGGACAGTGGTCAGTATAAAGACTTACAACTGGTAAAAGTGTTGAGAATTAAGTGACTGTTGAATTGGCAGCTATGCATGAGACACCTTGTATCACATGCCCTTCAAGGCTCAGGAAACATGACAGAAAAGAGGTCACAGAATGTAAGAGCCAGGGGAAGAGGTAGAGAATTGTATAATAGTGTTTTCTGGCTGTTGAATTCTGGAACTTCTGGCTTCTGAACTCTTGAACTCTTATTAGCTAGGATTTCCTAAGCAAGACTTGGACAATATTGGGCACTTCATAGACCCACAGTTCCCTGTAGCTTTATAGGCAATTGGTGGTTGATAAAGAAGGAGGGCCATTTGCCTCAGCTGCACAGCTACTGGTAAGTTGCTCATGCTTTATAAATAAGCCATCATTTATGCTTATGTAAGCAATCTAATGAAACTGATTATGTTATAAACAATGATATTAAAACATATGGGGGACTAGTTGGAACTGAAAGGGGAGTAACAGGAATATAGGAGGATAAAATAGAGGAATGGAGAAATAAATATGTTTGAAATGCATTTATATATATATATAATATATATATGTATATATGAATCTCAAATTACAAATCGTTATTTAATTGATGTATGCAAATAAAAACACTAAATACATTTGAAATATAAGAAGAAACTTTAGATATAAACTGGAAGAGCAAGGAATACCCAAAGAATGCTCAATCTTACCACAAGGACATATGCTCAACTATGTTCATATCAGCATTATTCGTAATAGCAAGAACCTGGAAACAACTTAGATGCCCCCTCAAGTGAAGAATGGATAAAGAAAATGTGCCACATATTCACAATAGAGTACTACTCAGCAGTAAAGAACAGTGATATCATGAAATTTGAAATTTGCCGGCAAATGGATGGAACTAGAAAATATTATCCTGAGTGAGGTAACTCAGAAGGACAAACATAGTATGTACTCACTCAGGAGTGGATACTAGATGTGAGGGAAGGGATGGCCAGACTGCAACTCACAGCTCCAGAGAGGCTAGCTAATAGGGAAAGAACCTGGGAGGAACACATAGGATGACCCAGAGAAGGAAAAGTGGATGAGATCTACATGAGCGGACTGGGTGGGTGGGTGGGGTGATGGAGGGGGACGTGTGGGGGATGAGAACATACGGAAATGGGAGTGTCCAGCTGGAACAGGGACAGAGTGGGAGGGCAGGGAGAGAGATACCATGATAGATGAGGACATCATGGGAATAGGAAGAGGCAGGGTGCTGGGGAGGTTCTCAGGAATCCACAAGGATGACACCACCTTGGACTGCTGGCAGTGGTCCAGAGGGTGCCTGGACTGGTCTACTCTGGTGACTGGTCTAGCAAATACCCTAACTGTCATTATAGAGCCTTTGTCCAGTGACTGATGGAGGCAGATACAGAGAACCATGGCCAGGCACCAGTCTGAGCTCCAATCCAATCGATGAGAGAGAGGAGGGATTCTGCAGGCAGGGGATGTGGAGACATTCAGAGATGACTGACCACACTAGAGGAAGCCCATGAACTGTAGACTAGTGGCTGTGGAGCCCCCATGGGACTGGACTAGGCCCTCTGGATAAAGAATTGTTTGGGGGGCACAGAGGCAGGGGGATCGGGATCCATCCCTGGTACATGGGCAGCCTTTTGGGAATCCAGTGCCTGTGGTGTGACGCCTTGCACAGCCTTGGTGCAGTGGGAAGGGGCTTGGACCTGCCTAGGTTCAGTGTGCTGGGCTCTGCTGACTCCCCGTGGGAGACCTTGATTTGGGAGACATGGGGATGTGGGGTGGCTTGGGAGAGAGGGCTGGGGGGTAAGAGGAGGGGAGATCTGTGGGTGGTATGTAGAGTGAGTAGAAAATTTTTCAAGAAAGAAAGAAGTAAAGAAGGAAAAAGGACCACAGTTGAAAGACTCCCTGTGGTGTGGTCACAGAAGGCTGTACTTTGAAGTCATTATTTTGTGTAAGATTTTAGGGCTTGAGAAGGAGCACATGACTTTCCTCTTCCTCTGTGATATAAACATCATGTTGTCACCTTAGTCTGAAATTCTTTAATACATTGGACCAATAATCTTATGTTCTAGCTTATATTTTAACAAATATGTTGAGTCCTTAATTTTCAAAATCACTTTTTATCTGTGATATCAATTGGACTCAAATTCTCCTGCTAAAATTTCAGCTATGCTATTATCTTCTTAGTTTGAACAATAGAAATAAAGGAACTCTATGTAATTACCTAAAAAAATATTTTTCTCCCCCCCCCCAAACAAACAAACAAAAAACTGGAAATGTTTCTATGTGAAATAGCAATTAGAAATATGTAATTGTATATGTATATGTGCATATATATATATATATATATGCATATATATATATGTGTGTGTGTGTGTGTGTGTGTGTGTGTGTGTGTGTGTTTGTGTAATGTTTGGATGAGTTAGAGAAAGAATACAATTGAGAATTAGATATGTCATTTCTCAAGTGTCTATGTGAATGAAAACCCCCACGCTCATATCCCAGGTAATCCATATCTTTGTCTTCATGGTGAATGATGGTGGATGTTTTAACCTGTAAATTTCTCAGCTGAGGGTTATTGTGAGAATTTACCTAATTGCATTATGTTGGATATTTGATAGAAATACAAGTTGAGTTTGGGAATGACTGTATCTGAAGCTCCAGCATTTGACCCACATTGCTATTCAGCATTCAAGAATGAAGACACTGGTCATAAAGTTCAGGAACTTTCTACTGGGTCAGGTCAGCATGCATCCAGGCTACTTTTTCTGTATTATACTCTAGAAACTCTTTCATTGGATACAATAGGAAGCCTTTCAGATGCAGCATCAGTATAAGTACTATGCAGGAAGGGCAGATATATGGGCTTATTCTCTCTTCTCAAAATGTCAGTCTTAGTGCCTATGATCATTTAAGTTTACAGAACAAAGGTCGACTACTGGATATAGGCAGACCGACTTTTGGCATGGATAGATAGTGAAAATGTGTTTGTTTATATAGTGTTCCTGTGTGTGCTTATATTTGTGAAGGCTGGAGACTGACTTCAGGTTTCTTCCTCATTTACTTCCCAAATTATCTTTTGTCTCGTGGTCTCTTATGGAACACAGAGCGGACCAAAAAGACTAGATGAGGAGGCCAGTAAGCCTCAAAGATCCTCTTGTTTCCACCTCCCCAGGGCTGAGATTATAGGGTTATGTCACGACACTTAGCTTTTTTAAAGGGGTGATCGGGTTTGAACTCAGATCCTCAAGATTGTGTGACAAGACAGTAGCCATTAACTTTTAGGCCACCAAAGGATAAAGAATGAGGAGGAGCTAAGCTAAGTCAAAGAATTGTTTCATCTCACTCAAGCAAGTATATATTTAACTTCTTTTTACTTCAACTTTTCCTTTCCATTTTGGCAAAGATAAAATATATTTTAGTTAGGAAAAGTTTTAGATTGCACATATTTCTTTAAACAAAAAAGAAGATAACTTAAAATCATAGAGATAATTTTAAAGTACTTTTAGAGTGCAAGAAGAAATGTGCGGCTATATAAATCACAATGTGGTACTTTCAGGTGTAGACATTCAAGATTTATTTAATTTGTGTGTTTGTCTTTTTTTGAGACAGTCTTAGCACTCAGGTAACGGCATCGTAAGCCTACACCACTATATCATGGCCAGATGTTTGAAAGATGACTCAACAGAAAGTCAGGAACATTACAAATAAATATTCTATGTTGTATGGAATTCCCTTTGGAATCTGTGAGTGTGTAACCTGATCGCAGTGTTCTGGGGATTTCCACTTTCCAAACAAATCCGTTAGGCTCTAATAACTGCACATTTCTGTGGGATATGTGTCTATATTTTCCTCCCTACTATATTTTCAAGTAACTCTCCAAGATAGAATGCAAAAATCAGCTCCAATGATTATTGATTATATGCATAGGCACGTGACGTGTAAAACCAAAGCAAGGCTGTCTCCCAAACATTGATCCTCCCTGCACCCTGTGTAGATCATGAGATCGCTGGTACAGAACAGACTTGAGACCACAACTGCATGTGACTAAAGCACTTTTGCAGGGTGGGATGAGACACATATTTCTAAGCAAAATCTTTAAATTTGGTTTTTGAAAGTTATAGAAAGCACAGACATTTCTATGAGCCCCCAAAGAGAAACAACTGACGTTCTGGTTCCCTGGCTTATCTAGAGCTTGGGGAGTCATACAAGGGAGAAATGCAAGCCTTCTACTTTGTCCACATTGTGAGATATAATTACTCTCAAACAAGGCTTTCACTGAATCCAATATGAAGCATTTTAGTCCCTGGGAACACTATATATAAAGGATATAAGAAGCAGTGTCTATTGTTCATCTGCTAATGTCCCCAAATGTCACAAAGGTAATTACTTGGATGACATTTATGTGATGCAGCTGGACATTGTTACAGTTAATATAAAGCCTGCCTGTGGCAACCACTTTATTTCCACCTACATCTCACTGTGGGTGTATGATCGCTGTTCCTAGAGAAACACCCGCCTGCCCCACATGACACCACTGCCTTGAGGTTGCTTTCCTGTGCTATTCACACTAATACCTTACTTAAAAGAAAAAAAAAAGAAAGGGCAGCAATATTATATGTATGCTCTTAATATTGATATGTGGCACTTTTAGAGATGTTTCTAAGAATATTTCACAATATATAATTTCAAAAATATTTTCTACCTAAAAAAGTAACAGATTTCCATTATCCTCAGGAATTACAAAATGCACGAGAAAAACTTTTTATGCACATAAAGTTCCATTTGATTTCAAAGAGCAGGTAAACTGAAAAAAAAACTACCTTTTTGTCCCAATATAGATACATCTCCAGACTCTTTTCCAGGACATATTCAGTATGGAATTTTCCCACAAACTTACATGCAAACTGGAGTTTTGCTTTCCTACTCAGAATGGTGCCCACAGGATTGGTGGCCAGACACTGGTAGGTGCCAATATCTTGATCTGTGCGGGGGCTGCTGATGGCCAAACTGCCTCCATCCAACCTATAGTGATAAGTCATGCTGAAGTCAATATCTGTGCCATTTTGTTTCCACCTTCATGGATAAAAAAGAAACAAAATTACACATGTAATATAAAGAACGGAATGCTGTTTATCACAAAAATCACACTGTTTGAATTCTTATAAGCATAAAAATAAACAAAAACAAAACAAAATACATGATCACCTGTGGGGTGATCTCTGTAGTTTTATTAAAGATAAGAGTGTTCTGTTTTTGTTTGTGGTACTGGAGTTTGAACGAGGACCGACCACACACACTCTACCCATGTGCTGCACCACTGGGCAACATTTACAGACTCATTGTATTTTTTTTTAATCCTCAGACACATTCTCACCAAGTTGCCCCAAACTCTGAAGCCCTTCCTGGCTTGGAACTTGCCATCCTCTTGTATTACTCAACCACAAGCTGAGCCTAGAGGGCTACGCTACCACTTGGCAAACACAACTGTTCTGGGGCCAGGGCTACAAACTGATAGGTTGTTTGGAAGCATTTTACCCTTCCTAAGTTACAAAGACTCACTCACATGAAACCAGAAAGGCATCAGAACAATTAACATGAGAAATAAAAATTAGACATCAGTCAATAATCCTGACATATATTTTTTTAGAGACTTTTTGAATAACGTATACTGTACCTGAATCCCCACAATTGACACTATAAAATAGAATGTCAGAAATGATTTAGAGACAGAAACCCAAGAAGGTTACATTACATCCAGGACAAAGAATACCAGCAAGGGTCTGACACTACCCATTCAAGACTGATAACACAACAATAATAACCCGACAGCGTCAAAATGTGATTGTCTTTGTGAGTCTGCTACTTGGAAAATTAATCACATTGAAAATATTTCAATGGCACTTAGGAAAACCAACCTAAAAATTATATGCTAACAAAACAAATACAGCTTGAGAATTTTTTTGAAGCCAAAAGTCTCTCAGCTCAGCTATTAGTCAACAGTCCTTCAGTGCAAGAATTATCTACCTATAAAAGGGCATTAGCACTGTTTGAAAGGAAGCATAACGGCTTTAGAAGACTTGATGTGGCCATTTCAAGATCAGTAAATATGCACTCAACTCCTCTTATTAGATTCACTTCTCGAATTGGAAACCTCCCAACTTCTTATTTTAAATTATAAACATTGCACATTAATGAGGTATATCTCAAAGTTATAAGTTATATGTAGTCATATAAAGCATTTATGGAAATAGGTATTTAAAATTAATGAATTATAACTCATACTTGTAGAGGTGGAAGAAATACAGAGACAAAAAGGCAAAAACCCCTCTTCATTCATTGTCAAGGTCATGGTGAGGGTCTAAAATTGTGTATTAGCACACATGCAGTCTTTCAATACAGCTTTTTCATGACATTAGGGTTTTCAGAAACAATACCCTCAGTCACAGACAGATCTGTATATTTAGTGCTAGAATTCACAAAGAGTGTCCTATTGTCGGCATATAAAGGACAGCAAGTAAGAACTGATGTTCACGGTTAGTGAAAACTCACAGGGACTGACTGTTTGTGTTTTCATTGATGATTGTGGTTCTCAAGGAAAAAGTAGGGTCTTTTGCTTAGAGTCCCTGGGAAGTGACCTCTGAAATGAAAACTATATCTTTAGCTTAAAAATAGAAGGGTAAGGGGGGAGATGTGAAAGACCTTCTGCTTCTGTTATTGTCTCCAGGCTTTAGGGCAGTGTTCTCAACCTTCCTAATGCAGCTACCCTTTAATACAGTTCCTCATGTTGTGGTGACCCCCAATCATAAAATTATTTTTGTGCTACTTCATAACTCTAATTTTTCTACTATTATAAATCATAATGTAAAAATCTGTTTTCTGATAGTCAACCCCACTACCCATCGTGAAAGGGTCCTTCCAAAATGGGTTGTGCCCCACAGGTTGAGAACTACCACTTTAGGGTAATTTGTCCTGAGCCTACCAGTAAATGGCCTCTCCCTACATAATATACAATTTTCAAACCATATTTTAGGGCATATGCCTGCCTTGCTGTGATTCTTCTATTCATAGTGAAATTATTTAAAATATTTTGTTAGCGTGGGTAATTATGAGAAAGGAATGGAATTCTCCAAAGTTATTTTGAATACCATTGATTTTGGGGGGGGGGGAACATTGTGACAGATTCACTGGAGAAAATCTGACTAATGTCTACTAAAATAGAAAAGAAATACAAAATTGGGTACTCCTTCATACTATTAAAGATATAAAATGATGGCTCAAATACCAAATCAATCAGAGGATTTGAACCAATCCTGTCAACTTTAAAATGACTTGCCCACCTCCTGTATATGTCAACTTCTTTTTACTAAAATGAAGATGAACAACAGCCATCAAGAGTTCATCTATACAGCTTGGGTTTCCCACCAAATTTTCAACAGAAAGTATTATATATTGCTTCTTGTCTGTGCTCCTAGGAGACAAAAAGCAGAAAACTTGTTCCTGCTGGCCTGTCTCAAGTTGCCAATATTCTCCTTGCTCTCACTGTAAACCTGTCTTTCATAATTCACTTCCAGGGCATGGTCTCATACCTCTGTGTTCTCTATCATTTTCAAAGAGAATGGTATACCACACTTAGTTTGCCAGCTCTCTTTAATTTTGGAATCAATCACTGAAATAACTGCTGTCATCATTACATGCTCCTAATTAAGCCCAGTAATTGTTTTTCAACACAAATTCAAAGTTGTTGGCTTAGCTGCAGTAAATGAATTTTTCACAGTATCCCCGTAATCATTCTAATCACTACGGTACAATGATTATTAAACTGTGCATATAGATCAGGAGTTCAGCTCTGGGTTTGGGCTTTGTCCTAATTAATATGCTTAAATAAATGGAGAAATAGTTTTACTTCATTAAAGTGACTGTCAGACATACTTTACTGATAGCATTATTACATATCCAAGTGAATTTTCCTATGATACAAACTAGAAAATGTGTGTTGAATGAATATTTTATGCATGTGAACTAACACATTAGTTCTAGGAGATGTGGTGAATTTGAACTAGAATATGATTCTTTTACTAAGGAATATCTTTCACAATTAAGTAGTTGAGATGTGACTAGACAATATGACTGGGAATTCTATTTGCTGTCCTTTGGTAATGTGCATATCCATGCATGTGTTTGTGTGTGATGTCTAGCAAATCTGGTCTCTGTCTTAAGTGCTTCTTACAGGCACCTACATTTGAGCCCAGGCCAGACCACTGGAGGAAAACACTAAAATCTACATTCTAAGTTTGTTTGCCGCTGCTATTACAGGATACATTGAACCTGTTGCCTCCATGGAAAGAGTCCTCTTGTCTACTTTGTCATTGCCGTCCTGTCCATTCTCTCATCCTCATGTCTGTCCACTGTAAACTTTCACAGTGTGTACCAGGCTTGATCACAGGAAGTCTTTAACACAAAGTGCAGAAATGTGTGAGGAGACAATGACATCTCCTGAGACTTTACTGACTTCCTTATTTTCTAGGAGAGACTAACAATGAGTGGGTTGATTCTCTCCTGGTTATAAGTATTTTATAAACAGATTTGTCAGAAGTCATTACTGGTATGCCCACTTCTTTCTGTCTGAGAGAAAGTATATAATATACAGAAATAATGTATGTGGTAATCTCTTTTTTCAAAAAGAACGTTTGGGATTAAGTTCTCTGATAACTGATTTCCCCTTATATTCTAATCTCCCACCACTGGCTTTGAGTAGCCCACTTTCTTTTCCCTATGCAAGGCTCCCTTACTCAGTTTTATCACCTCATGTGTTCCTTGGGCTTTGAAACTATACAAGCAATTCTTCCTTGCTTTTGACTTTAATTGTGCAACTGTTTATAACAGCATTTATTTCACTGAATATGATTTAGCTCAAATTTTTCTTAACTATTTCCAAAGATCTACTTTTAAGATTGCTATTTCCTCCCATGAGATTCAGTTTACTATACTGAATTTACAGAACAACAACAGAAATAATATAAACAGCTTTTTGTCCTCCACAGAAAAAACAATATAACAATACATTTGGGGAAAAAGAAAAAATAGAATAAATTTGGTGCTATGATCCTGATTAGAACAACAAAACAAAAAATTTAAAGCAACAGATTCCCTTGAAGTTTTCTTTCTATAAAAAAAAAAAATACTATACAGGAAAGGCCACTGTCATTGCAGGAAGAAGTAGTAGTTACTAAAAAGAAATGATCCTTCTAGAGTTATTTGTAGGACAGAGTTGCCACTACAAAAAATAATTCTTACTTTTAAGTGGGAGGCTTTAATGTACTGTTTCTCATTTTGCCTAAATGTAACCTTGGACTCTGCAATAATAAAGACATTTTCTCCAGTGTACACTCTACCAAATAATCTATGTTTAATATGGTGATTAGTAAATTGTAAAAAAAAGTGTAAGCAGAAATGGCAACATGGATCCTAAAATTTTACACTGCACTGCTAGAATATAACGTGCTATATTATCAAGGAAATTGGATCTGAGTCTGATATTTAGGCATTAAAATTTAATTCTTTTCCCACTCCAACGTCTCTTGCCTATGAATTTCTTATTGTGTAAATAGAGGAATATGTTTAAGCACTGTATAAAGATTAGAAATAAGAAGCTAAATTGTTTTTAGTTTTCTAGTTTACAAATATCTGAGGAACATAAGGCATTTAGCACTGTTAGAATTCCTACCCATATTGTCTATTTATGTTTTCATTGTTGCACTAACAGAAAAACTGTCTTTATAACCAGTAGCTTATACTTTTATACTTACTGCAGAAATATAAACATTTTACATTCACTTTACTTAGGTTGCGTTTAACAAATTTAAAAACATATAGGCATTCGGATACCCTCCCTCCAAGAAATCTTACCTATTTCTTTGATCAACTGAATTAGCTTTTAAATGCCAAAAGTATAATTTCAAATATGGTGATCCTAAAAGTATGTATTAATCATATTTCATATAGTCCATTTTTAAATTAAGTTAATTTAAGGTTAAATTAAGTAATACCCTTTTCTAAAATTTTCTACTTTATGTGTAAGGATGGTTGTCCTACACGTATGTCTGTAAACCCTGTACTTGCAGTGTGAACAGAGGCCAGAAATAGTGTTAGATCTCTTGAAACTGGAGTTACAGACTGTTGTGAGCACCGTGTGGATGCTGCATATCAAACCCTGGTCCTTTACCATAGCGGAAAATACTCTCCAGGGCTGAGCCGTCTTACCAGCCTTAACACAATTTTGCTTTTCTTTTAGCAGAAAAATAAATAAGAAAAATCTCCAATTTGAGTAAAACAATTAGTAAAGTGATTGGTCTTTCTCAATCAATTGACTTGAATTGGGTTAAGAATTTATTAAGAAAAAGATTTAGCTTTTAAACTGTTTGGTTATGGATATAAGATAAGGAATTTATTCTACAAAATATAGGCTAAATAAAAGATAATACACAGGTGGCTTTGTCAATTTAAATATGTGACCCAATCCTCTAGTAATCATATATAGATGGAGGCTGTATTTTATTACAATGTGCAAAGCCAACCCAGTTTGCTAAAATTGGCTTAATTGTTGCTTTTTCTATATGTCAATCCAATGTTATGTCTAAAAATTAAAACTTTGTGGAAATGCTTTTAAATTTCAAATCACCAACTGACTAACTGTCACTCTGATGTTTATTATTTTTCTTCTTCTATTCACATTGCACATAGCTATAGCTCGAATCTTAAAAGGTCTTATTAATAAAAACAAACCTAGAGCCAGGTATTGCAGTGAATGCTGGAAGATCAGAGAAGCAGAACAAACCACAGCTTCCTCACCTCACCAGTTCCTCAGTTGATCCTGTTCCCTCAGACTGGAAGCTTCTGAGTCCTCATCCAAATAGATCTCAGCTGAACTGTTGCTCAAAGCCTAAAAGCTTAACCAGCCCTAGTTCCTGGTCCTCACACCTTATATACGTTTCTGCTTTCTACCCTCACTTCCTGTGATTAAAGGTGTGAGTCGCCATGCCTGGCTGTTTCCAGTGTGGCTTTAAACTCAGAGATCCGGATGGATCTCTGCCTCCCAAGTGATAGGATTAAAGGTGTGTGTGCCACCATTTTCTGGTCTCTATATCTAGTGGCTGTTCTGTTCTCTGACCCCAGATAAGTTTATTAGGGTGTACAATATTTTGGGGAACACAATATTACCACACATAGCTCTTACCAAAAAACATTTCATTTAAAAATACAACTTATATACATACATTTATAGATCTTTGAATTCTACCCACATTGCAACTGTTTAAATAAGAAAAAAAATATTCATCCTTCCTCTCAAGCTGCCCTTTATTTTATTTCTTTTTAGTGATTGGAAGACTGAAGGATGTCTGAGCAGAAAACTATTTTTGAATACTTTTGTTAAAATTTTAATTTAAGCCTGTATATTGTATGTTACCAAGATCCCAGGGAAGACTCCACATACTTCTCATATGTTCTCTTTAGGTAGACAAATGTGAGAAAAGCCAGAACAATTTGGAATAACATACTAATGAAGGCTTTGAAAATAATATTCTGTATGAGCAACAAACATGTTTTCCCTGTAATAAAAACTCTCTCTTGGCCTTAGAATGCACAAAATTGCTTCCAACATAGTTTTTCTACAGTTAATGTTTTTGGCACAATGGGAGCTGTGGGAAAGTTTCAGAATTTGATCTCATGAAATAAGTAGAAAATTTTCCTTTGATTATTTTTTTACAGAAGGCCATTTTCATAGCTATTGTATATGGAGAAACTGAGGCAGTGCCTTTAAACTGAAGTAGATATACGCTGAATGCAAAATAAGCTAGAACTTTTCAAGTTGTGAAACTAAATCTTTCTTTCTCTTGCCAATTTATATCTTCCTGTACTTCTTTCTTCTTTTATTTTTATGTTGTCTTTGCTTTCTTTCTCAGTTCTAAGTATATATGACTCTGCTTTCCATTAATCTCAAGAAATACGCAACAGATATATAGTAGTGGTTACCTGGAAATGATGACGAGAATTCAGCATGAAGGAATGCACTGGGGTTCGGAATGTGTATATATGCTTATATGATTTGTGTAGACAAAGCTGAATAGCAGTGGGAAAACACCTTGAGGTCTACTCTGAATATGTAAAGTATTTCTGAGAATCCTTACTGTGTGTCAATTTTATAGCAACCACGAAGGGGGAAACGGTGGTACCAAGAAGTAGAGTTTTACCTGTAGCGGGGTGAAGGGTAACCATTTGCAGTACAAGTCAGAATGATTTCAGATCTGGATAAATCCAAAGGAAAAATGACATCTTGTGGCTCCTGGATAAAAACTGGACGGCTGAAACGACCCTCACCTAGAGATAGAAAAGAGAATATCCACTGAGATATTTGCCTCTGGTTGACAGCATACCTATATTAAATCTCATCTCTACACACATTAGAAAATGTTATGTTACAAGCTAGACCATAGAGAAAATTCTTCAAGAATGATATAAATATTGATTTTTTTCTGTCCTGATGAGATGGCTCAGCAAGTAAATGTATAAACTTCACAAGGTTGATGATCCAATTGGAGTCCCAGAACCCATGTGAAAGTCAAATGCAATACAAGCTCTACCAGCTTGTGCAGCTGCAGCACCAGCAACTGCAATAGACTGCCATGTCAAGAAGGGAAGCAGGAACAAACTCCTGAAAGTTGTCCTCTGCCCTTTGTACTCCAACATACATAATCATTAAAAATGAATGCAATAAAGTCTTTCTTAAATGATAGTTTTCTGAACTGTGTAGATTAATTTTGTGACCTGAACCCATTTCATGGCAAATTTAGTGGTTTTTTTCTTCCTATAAACAAAGAAAACTCTACACCATCACAATAAAAACAACAGAATTAAGTAATTAACATGACTTACTCATCTAATCCTTTACTCCATTTAACCATTTTTTTCAAGTAAAACCTTTTTAAATCAAAGTTGAGAATCTGAATTTATTCAATTGTTGTCTTTTCTTTCTCCATGTAATCATTATCAGTCAGTCCAGTGCATCTCATTCTGGCCCACTGCTGCCCTTATTCTTCCCTGCATCAATCCATTTATTACCCCTCAGGGGCTACAACATCCGGTGGTACTGGGCTTCTAGAATTCCTGCTCTCACATTTAATGTGACTGGATGTTTTCCTTATTTAGCCCTACATCAATGTAATGGACAGAAATATTGTGTGGGAAAGTCAAGGAGGAAAGGCAGAAGAAGAATCACTGCACAGGGTAGAAGACTGTATTTGTTTTTATATGAAAATATACACTATGAAGCATAAACTTGGCATTAGGACTTATTTGTAGGATGCTCAGTCCATACATGTAGTGCCAGAGAATCAAAGTCCCACCATTCAAGGCAAACTTCTCAATTTGGAAAGACAGTAGAACCAGTGTGTAAAAACACACAACCTAGAATCACAACAGCCTTAGCAGGTATGAGAAACATCCATGATTTTGTTAGTTATGATTATTTTGAAATTTAATGTGATTCTTCTTATAAATTGTGTCATATCACGCTGGTTACAACCAAATGGAGAGTCAAGGAGCTATGATAGTATTCACTGCCACCAACATCATCACTGCTGCCATTATTGTTATTTTTATGTGAAGAAATTGAAGTTTAGAAAGTTGGATCTATTTTGCAAATCTCTATCTACTTTAAGAGAAGATATAAAAATAAATAAAAATATTCACATTCTTTCTTTATGATCCACTTATTATTCTCCCATCTAACATCTAAAATATTTCCACCCAAGTAAAATAATTCTTTCAATAGAGATTTTAAGCTTTATTTTCAGTATATTCAGCTTTGGAATAGTAGTATAGACAATTAAAAGCTTCAATTTTAACAATCAGTTATCAATTATACAACGCTGGATAAATTACCTAATAATGTCAGAGAGATACAATATAGGTATTATATCTCAAGACTGTTGCAAAGGCTGATTTAGAAAGAAGGGACTGAAGGTCTTATATTCTTAGACCTTAGGCAAGACATGACAAAATGCAAACAGCATCAAACACACAGAATAAAACAACAACAATAACAAAAATTCACAGATAATAATAATAATAACAACAACACTAAGAAACCTTGCTAAGTAAGTCAATATGGCTGTGGTCACAAAATTGAAAGTTCTCAAATGCTTAATCTTGCCCTTAATCATGAAATTTACTGATGAAATAATATCACGAGAATTCTTTTTACAATATTCAAATTTGGAGGTAACCAGATCTGATGCACACGGATTGTATGTTCCTATAACAAACCTTTTTACACAACATTTTTGAAATGGGTGGCTAGCAGATTATGAATCTGACTCCATTTTTTTCAGACTCAGGCCTAAACATTCCTGCCACATCTGCAGGGCCCAGTAGGAAAGTGTAAACTCTCTCAGTGATGTATATTTATGGTTTTTTTTTCCCAAGGCTAATCTTAATGCAGGTCATGTTAGCGAAAAAATCTTAGCAGTGTCAGTGATTTGTAAAACAAAACAAAACAAACAAAAAAACAAACAAAAAGACTAAGTTTCATCCAACTCCATGATCCATGATTCCCCAAGACTACAAAATGTGAGTTTTCATAACATATCCCAACTCTAAACAGGTGTCACAAGGAATAAATCAGGCAGATCTCAGATAAGATAATTAAGAAGTTGAGAAATATGCTTCCTGTTAAGTGATGGGGAAGTATATTTTATAAAGACTCTGCAAGCATGAACAATATGAGAAAGATGGGCTGGGGAAAATCAAATACACAGGAAAAATGATAGCAATAAATATAACATGCTATCAGTACACAAAAATTGCCCAATCTAGAGCAACATGCTTCAGGAAAGCTGTCAAATGTTCCAAAGTTTTACACATATATGAATAGAAATGTTTTAAAAAATAACACTGTAAAGATGGAAATACGTGGACAGTAGACCCAGGTGAATTTGCTAGATATAAAAAAAAGTAAGGTACAAATTACAAACCAAACAGCATCATTAGAGAAATAATACTGTGATTGGAACAGGCATGCAACAAAACAGAAAGACATCACTGAAAGATAAATTACCCAAATAATCTAAAAATCTGCAAATAATGTTTTAAAAGCACTGACAATAAAGAATTTTAATTGGTAGGAACCAGAAAGATCATCCAAGCCCACATAAAGGTTTCATGTCACTAAATTAGAAATAAGACAGAGATACCAGAAAAAAAATGATGAAGAGAACCTTGTTTTCAGTGGAAAAAATGTTCCAAACTCCCAGATCATTTGAGAGAAAGGACACTATACACCGAGGGATGTACAGGCTAGGGGACTGAATTTCAAACTGAAGCATTTGTGAGACCAGGTTTACATCTTAGCTCATCTAAGAGCAAAAGAAAAGACAATAGTAACACTAGATTAGCAATGAATATTCTCTGCAGAAAACAATGTAGAAGTGTCTACAGATGTTCCAAATAAAAGGATGCTGTGGTCTTGTCATTTACCAAGGTGTATTTTCAACATAATAGTGTCAAACAGCCTCTTTCCAATGTGACAATATTAATACAGAAGTATTTGGATCTATTTTTCTTAAAGAAAACTCTTAAGAATGAAATGTAAGGTATGCATACTCTGTGGTGCACACCTGTGATCCCAGTATGCGGGAAGCTGAGGCAGAAACACTGAGTTTGTGTTTAGGCCAAGGTACTGATAAGATCTTTTCTTTTTAATTTTAATTAGTTAATTCATTAATTAGTTACTTTTTCCCAGTCCCATTACAAATCCCCTTCCTCCCTCCTTTTCTCTAAGTCCTCTTCCCCCAACTTCCCTATTCCTAATCCTATCCCCCACCCACTCCTCCTCTTTTATCTTCAGAAAAAGGCAGGTCTTCCATGTATATCAGACAGACATGGACTATCAAGTTGAAGTAAGACTAGGAACCACCTCTCCTGTTAAGATTGGAAAAAGGGATCCCAGCAGGAGGAAAGGGTCCCACAAGCAAGTAACAGTCAGAAAAATCCCATGGTCCCGCTGTTAGGAGTCCCACAAGAAACCAAGTTAGACAACTGTAACATATGTGCAGAGGGCCTATGTCAGTTCCACACAAGGGTTCTGGTTGGCAGTTCAGTCTCTGTGAGTCCCTATGTGCCAGTTAGTTAGTTTTGTGGGGTTATTTTGTGGTGTCCTTGACCCAATTTGCACCCTCAATCCTTTCTCCCCCTTCCACAGGATTCCCTAGGTTCTGCCTACTCTTTGGTTATAACCTAAGTCTCTGGATTGTCTAGCTCCCCGGGTCTGGGACTTCCAGGAAGTATCAGGGGTAGGCTCCTTATCATGATATGGGTCTCAAGTTGTACCAGTCATTGGTCGGTTATTCCCTAGATGCCCTTTTATAAAAAAAAAAAAAAAAATGGATAAAGAAAATGTGGTACATTTACACAAGAGAGTATTACTCAGCTGTTAAAAAAAATAACAACATGATATTTTCCAGCAAATGGATAGAGCTAGAAAAGATCATCCTGAGTGAGGTAACACTGACCAAGAAAGACAAACAAGGTATGTACTCACTTACAAGTGAGTATTAGTCATAAAGTAAAGGATAACCATGCTACAAACCCCAGATCCATAGAAACCAAGTAACAAAGAAGGCTCAAGGAGGGACATATGGATCTTACTGTGAAGGGTAATTAGAATAGATATCACAGGTGGATGGGGGCAGGGTCTGGATGGGAGTATATGCATGGGAACAGGAGGGATCAGGTTGGGGGAAGATTGAGGAAGAGAGTACTTGGAGAGAAAAATGGAATAAGAGGCATCCCTGGAATGAGCTAGAAACCTAACTGGTGTGGGATGTTCTGTATATTAAATGTGTTGCTCTCATTGGTTAATAAATAAAACACTGATTGGCCAGTAGCCAGGCAGGAAGTATAGGCGGGACAAGGAGAGAGAATTCTGGGAAGTGGAAGGCTGAGGCAGAGAGACACTGCCAGCCGCTGCCATGAAAAGTGAGATGTAAGGTACTGGTAAGCCACGAGCCATGTGGCAACTTATAGACTAATAGATATGGGTTAATTTAAGATATAAGAACAGAAGCCTGAGCCATTAGGTCAATCAGTTTAAATAATATAAGCGTCTGTGTGTTTATTTTATAAGTGGGCTGTGGGACTATGGAGGCTTGGCAGGACCTGGAGAGAAACCACCAGCTACACCTAATGCCATGGAAACTCCCAGGAACTATGAGGGTGATTCTAGTTAAGACTTCTAGCCGGGCGGTGGTGGCGCACGCCTTTAATCCCAGCACTCGGGAGGCAGAGCCAGGCGGATCTCTGTGAGTTCGAGGCCAGCCTGGGCTACCAAGTGGGTTCCAGGAAAGGCACCAAAGCTACACAGAGATACCAAGTGGGTTCCAGGAAAGGCACCAAAGCTACACAGAGAAACCCTGTCTCGAAAAACCAAAAAAAAAAAAAAAAAAAAAAAAAGACTTCTAGCAATAGGGGATATGGAGCCTGAATTGGCCATCTGCTATAATCAGGCAAAACTTCCAGTGATGGGACTAGGACATAAACTCAGCCACATAACCTTGATCTTCAATTTGCCCTGCCTACAAGGTGTGTTGGGGTAAAGGTGGCACAGAAATTATGGGAATAGCCAATTAAAGACTTTAAAAAATAGATAATAAATAAATAAATAAATAAAAGCAAAGCAAAAGAAAAGATAAAAAACAAGGGAACTCATTCATTTAAAAATGAAGAAATAGTTTCTCCTCCCTGGGCTCCATATACCAGCCCATACCTTTGGCTCTATTACCAGAGGCTAGACTGGTTCTAGTTACCCCAGAGAAAACATCACTCATCACCAGCTAGCATCCCTTAAAGTCTGCCTGTTGTGGAATATTATTTTCACTATATAAATATATATTGCATTTGTTTATGCTGCATTTAATGATGTAAAGATATGTTACATTTTTTGGTGCTTCATTTGTTCAGTTATGTACAGATATGTTGCGTTTTTTTCACCTTGCCTTCCTAAGGCACCTAATTGGTCTAATATGAAGCTGAATGGCCAATAGCTAGGCAAGGGAGGAATAGAAGGGGCTGGTGGGTAGAGAGAACAAGTGGAAGAAGAAATCTAGGCTCCAGAGAGAAGAAGGAGAACAAAGTAGAAAGAGAGGGACATGCCTGGGTCCAGAAGCCAGGCAACCTCCAGCAAGCCTGGAGACAGCAGAAAAGTAAGGTATACAAAAAGAAATAAAGGTAAAAGACCCTGAGATGAAATGTAGATAAAGAGAAACAAATTAAAATAAGAGCTAAGATAAGGCTAAACATTTGAAAATAATAATATGTCTTCTTGTTATGATTTGGGAACTGGTTGGTGGCCCAAAAGAAAGCCCGATACATTTGGCAATCCAAGGTTAGGTCCAAATTTCTACACAGGGCCCGACACAACTGGAAAAAAATGCTGGCACATTAAGTAGAAATAGAGTGCTGGGTAGGGACTTCTGCAGCACAGGCACCAGCATCACAGAGCTTGGCAATTTAATACAGTTCCTGGTTAAAATACACTTCTAGACCAGGCCCCCAGGGTGTAGATCTCCTCTTTCACTAATGGAGAAGGGGGTGGGGCCAGATGCCAAAGCCATGTTAGATGGCCTAGGCCTAACTGCTTAGACTTAGCAGTTTTAAAGTTTGCCTCAAGTGGTCAGAAAAGGATAGATATATGGAGTAAAGATTGATTAAGATAGAAATAACCTCTACACAGGTTACAGAATGTTTAAAAATGTGCATAGGCTCAAGAAAGAAAAGAAAATGGGTGTAGACAATCATCGGAAATAATAGCTTAAAAAATAAAGTCTTTAAGGAAACATTAAAACAATATAAAGGGGGGAAAATCAATGTAAAGATGAAAAATACATAGGGAGTCTTAATAGTGTATGATATTGTGTTGTCTTTGAATTTTTTGAATGCTGATGAGAAAATGTCAGCTGCTGAGAGACATTTGATTGAAAAAATGGACTGATGAATTAAACTAGACTAGATATTTTAGGAATGCCTTACTTTTAAATTGGAAGTAAAAAAAACTATATTGCATTGAGGAAGAAGTTACACTTTTGTTTTCACAGGAAATGAAAGGCTGTGTATTCATATAAGGTTGGAGTTCAGGTTTGATGTGGGAGACCTCCTGAAAATCTTGGCTACAGACATAATGAAATAAACCATGAAAAACTAAAAGACAGGTGAGTTATATTTTACCTGTTCAAACATAAAACAAGAAATCATCTTTGGCTGGCTTATGTACAACACACAATTCATACTTGTGTTAATGCAGACATGCATGTTACCTTTGAATGTTTGTGTATTTCTGATGAAAATGGGTAGCCCACTTGACCCAGGCTCTCAGAGTGCCTCTGTTGTAGTTTCCTCAGAGTTCTGCATCCAGATCAGCTTCAAGGCTGCTGGCTGACATGGTCCAGCCTCACAGACTATTCTAGCCAGTATTTCAGAAAAGCCTTGTGCTTTCCCATTGTACAGAGACTGTAGAACAAACATTACAACTAGTTTTTCCCAGGACTTGACCATTATCTCGATTTTCTCAGGTTCCCCTATAGGTGCCATTGCCCAAGACAATAAAAAACAGTCTACAGAACATAATGCCCACACTCTTAATAGGTGGGGTGGGTGGTTTTGGTCATTTTGTGGGTTATGGATGTTTGTCATCATTTGAGGGGGATTTAGGAATATAGGAGAAGAAGACAGCTATTAACCTCAAATATTTTACATTGGTATGGATTTTGATTATTGGTACAAATTTAAAATTATTTTTATTATACTGTATGTATGTTTCTATTCTTGTTTGGGGTAATGTACTTATGCAGCTGATTTTAAAATGTAATGTATATTTAAGAAATACAGGTTAATAGTTAGTCATTTATAACAATCAATGTTGTCATATTAAGTATATTTTCAAGGTTAAACAGTTACATTTTTAGATATAAAGGTGATCTTCAATACTTCAAAGACCTACAGAATATGACATTTAGGATGTTTAATAACCTAAGACTTTTCATGACAGTGAGTCACATCTGCTCCTGACAGCACCAATTTACTTCAGAGAATATGATGGGCATTGAAAAAACTCCGTGTGGAGTTTGATTTCATTGTGGTAAAGTTAGACATTTGGGAAAGAAACTGTACTTGCCTCGACTGCTGACATTATATTGGTCAAACTAGACAAGCAGAACATGCAGGAAAGAGATTGTCAAACTTTTCCAAAAGAAGGCAGAACAGTCTTGCAAAATTCCAGCTTTAATGAAAAGTATGCCAGCCATTCTAGGCCTATAGGCTGAAGATGGATGTCCAAAATGTTGCGGAGGAACCTTGGATGACTATCTAGGCAGTCAGATGTCTGTTATTTCTATATTTTTGGAAGTTGCTTGCACTGCACTTCATGTTTACCTCGTTAATATTAATATACTTCTAGGGTCTTTGATGAAGTTGAACACTAGATAGTCATAGTTATAGTTTTCTTTTGTTATGATAAAATGTAAATTAGGTACAGAGCTTTGTACTCACCAAGATAAGATAAATAATGGAGTATGTTCTTTGATTTTGCCAAATACAATGGGACTGGATATTGTAAATGTAATTCTTACTTGATAATTATTATTATTATACATAGTCTTACTATGTTAAAGTTAAAACTTTCCTCTATATTAGACAAAAAGGGGGAAATGTAGAATATTATTTTAACTATGTAAAGATGTGTTACATTTATTTATGCTATGGACTATTTAACTGTGTAAAAGTTGGTTACATTTGTTTCTGCTGCCTTTGTTAATGATGTAAAGATGTGTTGCATTTGTTTATGCTACATTTGCTTAATTATGTAAACATGTGTTGCATTTGTTTCACCTTGCCTGCCTAAGGCACTTGATTGGTTTAATAAAAAAAAAAGATAATGGTCTAATTAAAAAAACTTTGAACTGCCAATCGCTAGACAGGAGTGGGACAGGCAGCTCTGGCAGGCAGAGAGAATGAGTAGGAGAGAAATCTAGGCTCAAGAGAGAAGAGGGTGAACAACAGAAAAGGAGAGGGACTCGCCCAGGGCCAGAAGTCAAGAGCCGCCAATCAGACATGGAGACAGCAGGTAAGATATATAGAAAGACAGAGAGAGAGAGAGAGAGAGAGAGAGAGAGAGAGAGAGAGAGAGAGAGAGAGAGAGAGAGAGAGAGAGAGAGAAGCCCTGAGGCAAAACATAGAAAAAGAGAAACAGATTAAAATAAGAGCTAAGATAAGGCTGAGCATTCATAACTGATAATAAGTATCCTTGTCATGATTTGAGAACTGGTTGGTGGCCCAAAAGAAAGCCTGGTACACCTGCCCAACCATCCCAGACTGCACCCTCTGCTGGGCTCCATATTCTGGCAAATACCTTTGGCAGAAGACTTCTGGTTTGCTTGAGGCCAGACTGGATCTAGGGACCTAAGAACCCCTTCTTCTGGGTTTCATATCCAGGCCCACACCTCCAGCTCTTTCACTTGAGGCTGGCCCTAATCTAGGGACCTAAGGTAAGACAAAACTCATGACCAGCTAGCACTCCTTAAAGCCAGCCCAATCATCTAAGACTGCAACTCCTCCCCTGGGCTCCATATTCCAGCAAACACCTTTGACAGGAGACTTCTTCTTTACTGGCACTTCTTCTTTACCAGATGCCAGTCTGGATCCTGGGACTTAAGGTAAGACTTCCCCATACATACCTGCACTCCCTGCTAACACTCCCTTACAGCCCACTCAACAGTCCCCAACAGCACCTACTCTTCTGGGCTCCATCTCCTTGCCCACACCTCTGGCTTCTTTATAGGAGGCCAAACTTGTCCAAGGGACCCCCAGGTAAGAGCCCCCAACACTCCTTAAACCTAACTCAACAGTTCCAAACTGTATCCCTTTCCTTGGGCCCCATATTCCAGTCCACAACTCTGACAGCTCAGCTGGAGGCCAGACGGATCCTAGGGATTCAAGATAAAACAGAGTCCACAGCCAGCTAACACCCCCTAAAGCAGGCACAATAGCCCCCCCCCCGGAACTGTACCCTCTCCCCTGAGCTCTATATCCCAGCCCACAGCCTGGGCAGAAAAATTCTGCTGTGTGGGAGGGCACACTAGAGTGGAATAGAAATCCTAGAGACCAAGAATGTATTCAGAACCACAGAGGCCACAGTGGTCATTGGAACTGCAGAGGCAACATTAGCACACAAAACCCCAGAGGTCTTGCAGGCAGCAAAAACTCCACTATAGACACACTACTGGAATTGAAAACTCACTAGTTACAAGAACCCCTGGCCACTTAGGCCAGAAGACCAGATAGAAAATAGAAAATGAGGAACAAAAGACATATTCAACAAAGACAAACTCAGGAACAAAAGCCTAGACCTATAGTCATCCCAAACCCAGATGCCTAAATGCCAGTGTAAACACAGTCAAGAACAGAAAGGGCAATAGAGCATCACCAGAGCCCAGCTGTCCTACAACAGCAAGACTTGAACAATTCAAGGCAGCTGAAGCACAAGAAAACAACCTTAGAACCAACTTTGTGAAGATGATAGAGGTTCTTAAAAAGGAAATGAAAAAAAAATCCTTAAAGAAATTGAGGTACAGATCCAAATAGAGAATTCTCAACATAGGATTCTCAAATGGCCAGGAAACATCTAAAGGAATGTTCAACATCCTTAGCCATCAGGGAAAAACAAATCAATATGACTCTGAGATTCCATCTTTCACATGTTAGAATGGCTATGATCAAAAGTACAAATGACAGCTCATGCTAGAGAGGATGTGGAGCAAGGGAAATATTCTGGTTGCTGGTAGGAGTGCAAACTTGTACAGTCACTTTGGAAATCAATATGGAGGTTTCTCAGAATGGATCTACTTCAAGACCCAGCTATATCACTCCAAAGGATGCTCTACCATACCACAAGGATACTTGCTCAACTATGTTCATAGTAACTTTATTCATAATAGCCAGAATATGGTAACAACCTTGATGCCCATCATCTGAAGAATATATAATGAAAATGTGGTACATTTACACAATGGAGTATTACTCATTTGTTAAAAACAATGACATCATGAAATTTTCTGGCAAATGGATGGAACTAGAAAAGAGCATCCTGAGTGAGGTACCCCAGACCAAGAATGACAAACTTGGTATGTACTCAGTTATAGATAGCTATTAGCCACGCATTAAAGGATAACCATGCTATAATCCACAGACACAAAGAAGCAAAGTAAAAATGCGGGCTCAAGGAGGGGCGGACAAATGAATCTCACTCTGAAGGGGAAAGAGAATAGACATCATCGGTGGACTAGGGAAAGGTCTGGATAGGGGTGGGTGGGCATGAGAAGAGGAGGGATTAGGTGGTGGGGAGAATGGAAGGAGAGAGAACTGGGAAAGACAACTGAAGTCAGGAGTATCTCCGGGATGAGCTAGAAACCTTGTGCAATGGAAACTCCCAGGAATCTCCGAGCTAAGACTCTCAGCAATAGGAGAGATGGAACCTGAACCAGCCATCTTCTATAAGCAATTCTCCCAGTGGAAGGATTAGGACCCCAAACCAGCCACATAACCTCTGATCTGAAATTTGTACTCTGTACAAGATATTCTGGGACAACAGCAGGGAAGAAATTATGGGAGTGGCCAACCAATGACTGTTCCAGCTTGAGACCCATACTATGAGAGGGAGCCCACCTCTGACATAGCCTTGGAAAGCCAGGAGCCAGAGGCTGAACAGCCCAGAGACTTAGGGTAGAACTAAACATGACTGTCAGAAAGCCGGGACGGGGGTGTCAATGAAATGATTCCTAATGTTATTTTCCTATGCTGACATGTTGTTGCCTAGCTCAATTGTCATCAAAGAGGCTTCACTCAGCAACTGATGAAAACAGATGCAAAGATGCATAGCCAAACATTAGGCAGACCTCAGTAAATCCTGTGAATTAGGGTTGGAAAGAATTATGGTAGCCAGAGAGGCCAAAGATACCGCAGGAAAACACACAGAGTCAACTGATCTGGCCTCGTGGGGCCTCATGGAGACTGAAATGCCAACCAGAGAACTTGCATGGGACTGACCTGGGCCCTCTGCATGTGTATTGCAGTTGTGTGGCCTTGTGTTCTTGTGGGAATCCTGGCAGAGGGAGTGGGGCTGTCTCTGACTTTGTTGCAAGCTCTTGGGACCCTTTCCTCCAGCTTGGGTTGCCTTGTCCAGTCTTAATAGGAGAGGAGATTCCTAGTCTTACTGCAACTTGATAAGCTATGGTTGCCTGATATACATGGGAGGCCTGCATCTTTCTAAAGGGAAGGGGGAGGAGTGAATAGGGGAGGGAGGATTGGAGGGAGGGACAAGGAGGAGAGGAGCGAGGGAGGGGAAACTGTGATCTGGCTGGAAAAAAATAATGGATAATTAATAAAAAAGAAAAAGTATACACACACACACACACACACACACACACACATATATATATATATATATATTTCAATGATACAGAAGGGATAATAGTGTCTGTTTTATATTCAGAAAACATAAGAACAAAGCACATTAGTTATACAGAATGTATCATAGATGAGAAATGTTTGGATAATACAGGTAGTGAAATTTACAGAGAAAAGTAAAAAGTGATGGAAATGTTAAATAAACACATATCTATAAACCCTGACCTCTTATAATTAGTCCTTACACCTTTTTTTTTTTTCCATCTTAGCCTTCTAAATGCTGGTATCCAAAGCATGTATCTCTGTGTTATATTTTTTAAACTTAAAGCAACTTTTTTTTTTCAAACAGATATCACAAGTTAAAATTGTTCTTCATTGTAAATTTGTTTCAGTCTTACTTTGGTTAAAATAAAACTGATTAATGTTAAAAGCAGTGTGTTTGATATGATCTATTTTACATTTGGATAGGATTTTACAAAAAAGGAAGACATGAAGCAGGGTGAGTGTGGGATAAGTGTTATGTATGAAAGGAGTTGGTGTAGGGAGTGAATTTGATCAAAATACAATGTATGAAATTCTTGAAGAATTAAAAACTATAAAAAAATTCTTGTTTTCTTTTAAAAGTGAATACAAGGTATTTTTAGAAAACGTATGGAGATGGTGATGAATTTTTATTACTAATGATACACATTATCTTTTCTGGTCCTTTTTACTAGAGAATTTTTCAACACTTTTTCCTGCTGTCTCTTCCCACAAAAAAAAAATACTGTCCTATAAAGTCATATAGAAATATTTCTCTGTGTAAAAGGTAATTTATTTACCTTTTTTACTTTAATTTTGAGAAAAATTCTGTTCAAAATGAGAAGTATATTTACCTCATTTTTATCCCCTGAGAAGAGGTTTGTGTAGCCAAGGATAGCACTGAAATCAATATGTAGTTGAAGCTGGAGAATGACCCTGAACTTCTAACCCTCCTGCCTCCACTCTCCAGTGTTCAGATTATAGTCATGGACTATGTATTTCTTGCTAGGGATAGAACCCAGTATTTATGCATCCTAGCCAAGCAGTCTACTAACTGAGCTGCATACCCAGCCCTATAAGTGATTATATTTGTGGGAGTAACTGGCAGTGTGCAAAGGACTATTACGTACACCCAATGTCACATTAAATCCCATGACACACTTGTGATATGAGAGCAGCCATTTCAGCTTCCTAGCTGAAGAACTTAAGACAAAAAGTCTCACAAGTCTGTAAAGCACATATGCAAGCATTGTAAAGAGAAAAAAAATGTTGTCGGGATGCCATCACAGGCCAACGAATAACCATCATCTAGCAAGGGGCTGAGGTCGAATCTGCTGCCCTCACACCCCACAGTACCCACAGGAGGAATGAAATATAAAACCTGTTATTGTTTGTGCAGGTAGACATAAGACCTGAACCTCAGCTGTCCCTTGCTGGTAGACTTTAAGATTAGAATGTCACAGATGAGAACACTGTCTATTCAGAGGTGACCCTAAGCATTGCAGCACTGTCTCCTCCTTCTACATCTTGGATTGAGGTCCATTCAGAGGTCAGAGACTGCCAGCGAGCAGATTCTTTTACTCGCATTGATCTCTTTCCTGTTTCCTATTGTCTTTTCACTGTATGGCAGGACTCAAATCAGTTTTCACTCTATTGTGTCTTCTCATCGTTCAAAACCTGCCATTCTGTGGTATTCTCTTCAGCAGAGCATAGGGACTCAGTCTCTGGTTCCCATCAATTTTTAACAGTATGAAGTCACACGAAATGATAAATAAAAGTTTGGGTTTCAAGTACTATTTTTAAACTGCTTGTCAGAATTTTCTTAGACTGTAGCAGAACAATTAAGTAAAGCAAGGTTTTGTTGCTCTGTCTATCCCTTCAAAGATAATTCTGGTTTTCTATACAAAAAGAGCTCCAAATCTGTGAGGACCTAATATCAAATTCAAAAAATCAAAATAGTTTTCAAGTAGTCTTACTTTAAGAATGTCTCAGGATAAGAAGGGCAGATATTTTGAGCTACTGTAACAATAAGTGATCAAATAATTGTGTGGAGACACAGCATCCTATAAAATCACCTGTGATTACAATGGTACTCTGAGAAGTGATTTATTCAGTATGAAGGCAAAACTTTTACAGTACATGAGTTCCAAAAGAAACACTTCAGTAGAAAATTAAAATAAAATCTGCAATGTTGTTGAAAATGAACTAGGATTCTGCTTTAATGTTCTTCCTTTATTGTTTGCAATTAGCTTTCCTGGAATTAAAATTTTCTTTTGTAAGCTCTAGCTACAATATGCTTCAATATCCATACATCTTTGGGCATACTGTGCTAAAATCCAACATGGGCATGGCATGGCATATCACGTGTGTTTAATTCACGGTTGCTGGAAGAATAAGAGGGGCAGTGTCCTGATATCTATTCAAAGAGTATGTCCCACAGGCCTAACTTCTTCTCACCCAAATCATTTAAAATTCCTTAACTTCCCAGTAGCACAGACTGGAGACTAAGCATTTCACACAGTGGCCTTTTGGGAGACCCTTCAGATTCAAACTTTCTTATAGTTCAAAGAGCACACCATGAAAATGAAGGTCATACGTGTATGTGACACTTTAGTATCTTTAGTGGCATTTTTTTACCTAGCCTTTGAACTAGAAGTATCCAACGGAGTAAAAATCTGAATAGAGTAATGGGACATGATGGAATTGTGAAGTCTGGTTGGGGACATGAGTCACTGATTATGTGCCCTTGTGGGTATAGCTTATCATGTGCCTTCTAATTACTCTATACTAGGATTCCTGCCTGCTGTTTTGTGAGCTGTTCTAGCACACCTTCCCTGTATGAGAAAATGACACTTTGAAAACCATGAGCAAAATAAGTCTTCCCTCCCTTCCATTCTCATTGTCAGGCAATTCACCACAGCCATGCTTAAGGCACAGACAGAGGCCCTGACACTTGTAGGATTGAAGAACTTCCCCTTTGTTTAGCTTTAATTGTTATCATACTTAGTCTCTTAGTTGCCCAAACTGCAGTTCTTTCATCTAAATAACCCAGCCTCGGATTCGTTCAACTGCATCTTTCTCAGAATTTATGTTATATGAATAACCCTACTTTCTTATCTCGTTTCCCTCTTTCTGATTCTGTCTCCCCTCCCCACTATCTGTCGTTTCTCCCTGTATCACCTTCTCTTCCTCTTTCTCCCTCTCTTCTCTTTTCATTTGCCATTTTTGATATTTACTCAATACCCTCTGGTTCTTAAGACAAATCATAGAATTTTAAGATGAAAGAGTTTACAAAGGAAAGAAAAGTAATGTCAGGAGATCAGGTCTCTTAAACTTGAACTTGTGAACTAGAGTCAGACTTGGGTCTTAAATCAGAACCTCAAGCTCTAAACTAGATCTTCTACTATGTGTTGATGTATAGCTTGTACAAGATTTTGCATAGGGGATCCTCATCAGGCTTCTTATTTAGACAAAAAACAATGTTTTCAGATAGATGAGAAAGCTAAACTCATAATACTACTAGCAAAGAGATATGTCTCACATTAAGAGAGTGAATTGAAAGCAAAACTACAAGGTTATTCCTCAACTAGTTAAACTTGGGTTTGTAGCTGGAGAGTTTTCTCTCCAGGTCCCGCCAAGCCCCGGCAGTCTGACAGCCCATTTATAAAATAAACACACAGACACTTATATTACTTATAAACTGTATGGCCGTGGAAGGCTTCTTGTTATCTACTTCTTCTGTCTTAAATTAACCCATTTCTATTACTCTCTAAGTTGCCACGTGGCTTGTGGCTTACCAGTACCTTACTTCTTGCTTGTCATGGTGGTGGCTTGCAGGTCTCTCCCCTCAGCCTTCTGCTTTCCCCAATTCTCTTCTCTTTGTCCCGCCTATACTTCCTGCCTGGCTACTGGCCAATCAGTGTTTTATTTATTACCCAATCAAGCAACACACGTAGCATACAGAACATCCCACAGCACTTGGGGAGGTATTTAATAGTATTAAAAATCTTAGGGACAGAATGAAGATTTAATATACTTCAAAATATAAACAAAAAGAATTATAGCTAGGGAAATATATACTAATCTAGTAATGAAAACTTTTATTTTTCAACCTTTGGCTTTAGATATTCCACATACATTTTGACACATTGATATAGTTTAGTAGTTAAGTCATGGGTGAACAACTAATTTTGGGCCTATTTTTTTCAATTCAAATGAAACAAAAATTATTCTATTATAATTTGATGACAATATGTTCTACAAGTATTTTAGAAAATAGTTAACAAATTTCACTTAAAATATCTTGTCCCTCAAACATAAGATTGAAGACATATTTTGAATTATCACTTACTCTACAATGTCCAAACTTCAATAGATAAAATCAGTGTCCCTTCATTCAAGTTAACACAGAAAATCTATAAAGGAGCAAGTTTGTAGCTACGTGGCTGGTATGTTTGACATATCTTTTATGCGATTCATGTTCAAGAGGACAATTACTAGTTGAAACTTTTCCTTTGATATTACAGACACATTGTGATGATTCTTATGTATGTTCCACCCACAGACTGAAATCTAGTTATTTGCATGTTGTAAAAATTGAGGTCAGCATTCCAGTTCATTAGACATGCATGGTGACTAATGATTTCAAAGTTGATGATTAGCCCTGCCTGAAAAGCACTAGAGCCCTAGAAATAATTCAAAGAATATAATATAAATCACAATAAGGGTCACCCAGTACATATATTCTACAAATATACATGAAATGTACATTTCTGATTTAGGCCAGAAGGAAATAAAAACATACATCATTGCTTTTTTGTTATGGCTGTCTCACAGAAAGAAAATCCAGCAGAAGATAAAACCCAGGAGAAGGAAATTCAACTGACAGCTATTACTTATGACTATGCTGAATTTTTTTTTGTGTACTGACAACGTAAAATATTAATAAATTAATAACTTTACTCATGCTAAAGAGCAATTATGAGCAATTTCATCATAAAATAAAAGCCAAGGCTAAAAACTGAACTTACATATGAACTACGATCTTTGATTCTTACAAGAACTCTGTAGGGCAGATTCTAATAATATTGCTTTAAATATGAGGACATTGATGTGTCAACAGCCTAAGTAACTTGCTAGAGATCTGTGGAACCCAGTTTTGAGTCTAAGAATCTAAGCACCAAACCCATACCCTAAATCATTATGAGATACACCACAGGAAGGAACACCAAGAGGAGAATAATTAAATAGCTACTATGTAAGAGGATAAATATTATAGCAAAAGCATAAATATAATTTTAAGGGATTCCAGAGGAGGAAGCAATTAATTTGACCCAGAGGTTAGGGAAGAATGAAAAAAGAAGCAGTATTTAAGCCATGCATGTGTACAAGTATGAAAGTATGAACACTTCTAAAGGTGAAGTTATAGGGAGTAATTGCTGTGCAGAAGCAAGGCTTGTGTAAGGACTGGGAATTGCATGCCAAATAAGAGGCTAAGAGAACCGTGATATGAGGATGTTACAATCTATTTAGAATACCTTTGAAGAGCTGACTTTAAATCACATGACAGATAATTGTATCTGTTCTGAAAACAGAAAGCATGGGAGAGTTTTCTTTTTTAGGAGGGATTATGACATGTTTAGATCTATGATTCACTGCAGAAAAGATAAAGGAAGAGAAAATCACACATCAGAGAGATTATTTATCCAACATTTGAAAACACTGAGATAATTGGACATTGCCAGTAGGAAAGAAGCAAACAAAATGGATGAGAGAGCTATTTTGAGGCATTTAGAATTCCAGAAAAATAGAAAAGCTGATTGGCTGTGAGGGATGAGGAAAGACAATATTAAGATTATTTGGAGTCAGCCATTATGGATGAATGAATGCACACATATATGCATGCTGTAGCCTTTCACTAAAGAGAAGAAGAGAAAGATGAGGGGCACTTAGGCTGAGAGAAAATGAGAAAGTAGTAGTTCATTCATTTTTCTTATATTTATTGAAGAAACATTTATTAGTGGGCTTGGTACGTGCCAAAAAAATATAGCAACCACCAGGCCTGCTAAAGCTGCTGCTGCTATTGATTTTGTATTCTAATTGGAGGTGGTGTAAGATAAATCAACAAATAAATGCATGTTGTATGAGACTGTGGTAAGTACTTGAAGGAAAAGAGAGGTTTTAGTGAGACAGGAAATCTGGGTTGGGGTGGAGTGTGATTTTTATATTTTTAATGATGAAAGATGCTATAACTGATCTGCTGATATCATCTAAAGTGAATACATCATAAGATGCATGCAGAAAAACTGTAGATTGTAAAACAGGTTATGCCCTGACCCCAAGGCTCAAAGAAAGATATTTATATAATTTAATTGCAACAAAGCAGTGGCTTAGAGCAGAGTGCCTATGATAGAAGTTAATAAATTGAAGTTCAAGATCTGCTGTCCTTTTGTTTGTGTTGTTTTAAAGACTGAGACAGTGACAGTTGTGATGCATTAGAAGAAACAGTAAGTCAATGACAATATAAAGCATTTCTTCAGTCTCAGAAAACAGACATATCCAGGAATAACTGCGCTCCCATTGGGGAAAAAAGCCATACTGTGTTGTGTGATATTTTGATCGCGTTCTGACATGCCCGAGACTGCCAACAAAGTTTGTTTTGAGTAACATGGCAGAACTACTAGCTGCTAGCTGACCAAAATTAACCACAGAGGTTTTGGATGACTGAGGACAGAGAGACACAGGAAGTAGTGGTGGGGCATAGAGAGGATCTTAGCCATTTTGGATGGAGAAATGAGAGAGAAAGGGAGAGAGAGAGAGAGAGAGAGACAGAGACAGAGACAGAGACAGAGACAGAGAGACAGAGGGAGAGAGAGAGAAAGTAAGAGAGAAGAGAGAGAGAGAGAGTAGGTCTCTGGTCACTAATCTGCCGCTTCTCTGATCATTGACGTTCTTACCCTGATATCTGACTCCCAAGTTTTTATTGGTAAATAATAATTAGATAAATTATTTAACACTGTAATAAATTAGTAGTATAGGTAAGAAATAAGAGTGTGTGTGTTTGTGTGTGTGTGTGTTTGTTACAAACACCTGTGATTGTAAGTGTGCATATATGTGCATGTGTGTCATGTACATGTGCACTCACTTTGCATGAACCCCCATCTCCAGCCTTTTAATGTGGACTCTGGGGCTCAAATTCAGGTCTTCATGATTATCAGACAAGCTCTTTATTGACTGAGCTATTTCCCTAGCTCCAAGTGTGGTTTATTTTCAATGTTGTTTGTGATTTCTATCAGGCCTCTTGCTAAAAATGTCTAAGGTGTCATTCTACTACATGAGTCTGGAATTCAAGGGATATTCTCTGGCTGTGTATGTATTTGAGGACTATTAGAATGAGTGCCTACAAGAAAAAAGATCTAACCATGGAGCCTTATGTCAGAACAATAATTAAAACTAGAATGGCTATGTGAACTACTAAAGATGCTGAGAAAGAACAGGTGGTCCTGAAGGGCGTGGTCTTCAGACAGTAATGGGCTGAGTCTACAGTTTTTGAAGGGTTTCCATAGACGGAAAAGGTTTGCTCCAGCGAGAGATGTTAGTGTAAGTGAGTTGAAAGAGAGCTCTAGTATGAGATTTAGCAATACAGAAGATACTACTTTGAACCTGGAAAGACCTGCAGACCAGTGTATGGATCAGGGAAGGAGCATGGTCAAGAAAGTAGATAAATAAACATTTGAAAATAGTGAATAAGGAAAAGTAATTCAACATGGATCTCTATAATCTGGTGTAAGGAGTAAAGGTAATACTAGAGAAATAGTCAGGATCTTGAGTTGAGTTACTCTATTGAGATGAAGACCTACAGCATGTTTCCACGCTCTGAGTGACATGAGTTAATAGAAAACTTGATGGTGGATGAAAGGATTAAGATAATAGCTAGTCTGGTGATGTGGATTTGACAGGAGAGATACCTGCCTTACTATGCAATGGTGAGCCCTCAGTGAGGTATGAGGGACATGCAGAATAGCAGGAAGAAAGGCAGAATAACTAGTCACATAAGGACAACATGCTGTTACATATAAACAACACAGTGTAACATATGGACAACATGGTTTAACATGCAGGAACAACACCCTGTTACATTCAGTGAACAATAATGTACCTATGGACAACATGTTGTATATGATATTGAAATTCTGTTAAAATTATCTTTTATTTTGTTCTTACTCCTTTGAAAGTAGGACAAATGGCATAAGGTGAGACAAAAAATGGGAGAGGTATGGGAAATTTGAGGGAAACGGTCAGGTAAATGATTATCAGGAAAATGAGAAAATGTTTAGACCACTGCAAGGTAATAGGACATTCCAGAAAAATGTGTGAAAGATTTCAATCTAGACGTAAAAAGATTGCAGAGTGTCCTTGTCGAGTGTACTGTTTTGATTAATTCTGCTTCCGATGTCTTCTACTTCACCACAATGTGATGAGGAAAAATCTATTAAGAATAAAAATGATTCTTAGCCATCAAAAAGCATATAAATTATGTCCAGTGAAAAGCTGGTGATTTTTCCCCAATTTTCCCTTGTGGATAAACCAGGCATTTAGTTTATTTTTGTAACAGCATCCTTGAAGAATAATTCTTATGTCATGAGATTCAGCCATGATAAATCTGCCTCTCTTTATAAATTCATTCTAACAATCTTTATGAACTGTGAATATATGTTTCATACTTGCCTTGGTAAAATCACAACATTTAACTGGTTCCTTTCTCAATTAATACACTAGAAAAAGTATCATCTTTACTTCTCATTTGCATTTAAGATTCATGATTTTGGTGCCTGAAAATGTACCCTTAGAAGATGATAAGCTTGAATTGTCTGGAGGAGGTGTGAAATGTAGACAAAACAGCAGATAGGTACAAGCAGTAAGCTGGCTAGAGCGAGGTTACTTGGCATTGTTTTGTAAAATTATTGATAACATGGATGAGAGGAAAAATACAATATAACTCAGGATGCCTCAATATCTATGACACTGACAAAAGAGAGAGATTAAAAACAAAGGAAGACATATAAGCAGACAGTTTTTAGGATATCACTGTATTCATTTCCTTTGTGGCTTTAACAAATCACCTCAAACTTAATGGGGAATGTGATGGTTAATTTTCTTTGTCAACTTCACTGACTCTAATTGAATCATGATGTAAAGGCACCTTTGAGTGTGTCTATAAGAATGTTTCCAGAAATGTTTAACTAATAAGGGAAGACCCCACAGAATGTGTGTGGTAATCTCTTACAGACTGGGTTCCAGAATTGACTGAAAATGAGAGCTGAGAGCAGGAATTCCCTGTGCTGCTTCCTGACGGTGGATACAATGTGACTCAAGCTCTTGTTGCTATGACTTTCCTATCATGAGGGTCTGGCCCATCAAACTGTGAGTCAAAATAAACTTTCTTCTTTTTTATCTCATCTATCTATCTATCTATCTATCTATCTATCTATCTATCTATCTATCTATCTATCATCTATTTACATTTATGTGTTTATGCAAACATACATGTGCCATGGTATACATGTAGAGACCAGAGAACAACACGCCAGTCTCAGTTCTCTCCTTCTACCATATGAGTTATAGGGGCATCAGGTGTTATGTCACGTGCTTTTACCTGCTACATCATCTTACAGACTCAAACCTTTTCTTCAAGTTGCTTTTGTCAGATACTGTACGACAACAATAAGAAAAGTACTTAATAGCACATCAAACAACAAAGCTATGTTATCTGGCAATTTTGTGACTCAGAATTCCAAACTGTATCTCACTGGCTAAGTGCCCCCATTTCTAGCCTTTGCTTCTTCCTTGGCTCCTGCACAGTTTTCTCCACTCCAACAGTGGGCAGCAATACATTCCGTTCTCCTTTCATAAGCTGACTGACTTTACATCCACAGTTACCTTTCCTGCCACTCTCTTTTATTCTCTTTTTCTCTTTCACCTTTAAAGACATTTGTGATAGCATTATGCCAAACAGCTAACCTAAGATATTCGTCCCATTTCCAAGAGCCGATAAGCAACCTCAATATATACGTACCCTTCATTCTTCTTTACCTTGTAAATATTAGACATCTATACTTTGCAAGGATACAGAAATGTGGGTGGCATTTTCTGACTGTTTCATCTATCATTGTGGAAACAAAGAAAAGGAATGGTTGATGTAATTAATAGTAATATTTGTTGAACATGTTAAGAATTAAAATGGAAACAAAAGCCCAAGAACAGCAATAAAATACAAGTTTGTTATCAAGAAATCTCCCATGTGTCCTTTGGAAGAAATTGCCTGATCAAAGTTACAATGGATTGAGACATACAGGCCATGCGTAAGCCAGGGGCAAAGAGGAAATGGTGCAGAGAAGTCAGACGATAAAGAAAAGAGACGAGCAAAAAGCACAGCAGGGCCTAGACAAGTTGTTTGTATGTGTGTGTTTCAGTTCTGATTATTTTTAGTTTTAGAATGAAAGAGAAAAGCCTATTTGTAGACTGACACGGACGGGCCAGCTGAGCAGGAGACTCGGATTCTATCTTTTGAACTTCTGGGTCTTTGACCCTATTACTCGCCCAATTTTAGAGCATTTCAACATTAACCTTTGAAAAATAACAGCAGGCTGTCAAGTATACTACGAACCTAAAAGCACTTTCCTAAAATGTCCCAGACTAAAGATGCTACAACACCCCACAAAAACCATTATTATCATCCAAATATTACCATGGCCCATAGGTTTCTCTGGGAGATAAGAGTGTGTCTCTGTGAAATGTCACTGACTCCAATGCATACACCAACAACAAATGGAAAGGAGAACATTTAGGGAAAAAAACCTGAATAAATAACTCAGAAAATATTAAACTCCAAATAGCAAGTACAGATATGTACCACAAATGTGCAGTGTTTGAAGATAATAGACATGTAATTTTGTAACATGGCCCTCAGCTAAGGATGCCATTTCATCCACCCTGCTTCTCGGTGCTTACCGCTGGCATAAATGTCTTAATGAAATCAGTGATTTGAGGTTACTTGTCACCCAAGTGGCCTCCTGTGGTGAGCTCTGGCTGCATCTCATTCCCATGGTTGTCACCTAAGCTTCCTGCTCTGTAGCTGCACTCTCTCTCAATCCAGGCACGTCCTTCCTTTTCATGCCCTCTCTGCCAGGCAAAAATGCCACCAAATTTGTCAGAAAAGACTTGCCCTTTGTGAAACTAACCTGATTAAATTTTATCAGCTTCTATCTTTCTGAGTGTTTGGTAACCTCATCCTTTAGTACTGTCTCAGGGATCTTGCCTACAGCCAAGGGCAGATCTGCTCACTTATAATTTCCTGTTTCTTTTCTTTCTGAGTTCTTCCCTCACAGACTGGCTGAGTGAGGTTTTTTTTTTTTTCTTTCTTTTTTTGGTTGCTGTTGTGTTTCTATCTTGCTCTAAGTGTGAAAGGTTTCTGCTACAGCCATCCTTGTTTGGATTTAAATTTTATGAATTTAAAAATAGCTCTATTTTTTCCTAATTCATCATAGAGATATTTTGAGTTTACAAATGATAATCATTGGTTGATAAAAACCCACATATTAAACGCTTAAAGATTATCTTCCTATGAGGAAATGGGCTGCATACTGACATAACAGAGCAGGCGTTCTCTCTGTTTCCCTCTGGCTGCATACATCACTTTAAACTTCATAAACACCATAATTATACTAGACTGAATTCGAATATGAAATAAGAAAATGAAGTAGCATCCTCTGATTCATTATGCTATATTGTTTTCTCCCCAGTATAAACATTAGATGACGGGAATAGTTTACAGAAATGAAGTTTAATTTTTTTCCAGACTCATAATCAACAAAAGATCTTCATATTTCTCTGATGAGCAGGAAGACAGTTCCCTGGGTGGGAGAAGACCTTGGAAATTTCTGTCTATTCCTTCAAGGTTCCAGCAGTTGTGATTTGCGGCTGCTATTGTTGTTTCTATGTTTTTCACTTCAGTATTTGAACACAAACACTTTCCCCTGGATGTTACAGGGTAAGAGTGCATCAGGTTTTCTCTTCTCCTTCCTTCCTATGCTTCACTTTCCTTTCCAATACATAGCCATTTGTTCCAATGTTCTTCATCCTTCATCGCAGAAAAGAGAAAACATGCGGAATACCTGGCAGTACTCATTGGTAAACACATGTTCCATTTATACAAACAAGACATTATATATTAAGAATCTTATTCCTAGCCATTACAAAAATTATAAATGTTCAATATGCGATATTTACAAAATTCAGAACTATAAATTAAAAGTACTCAACTCTATCATTGAAAAATAGCTATCAGGAAATTAAACAACTTGATTTTCATACGTTAAGCATAATTCATTGTGTGTGATGTATCTACATGCTCGTGATTTTCTTCTGTGATATAGGCAGCAAAAGTCATGTTTCTTCCAGGTGAATTGCTATATATAGGGGGATTGAAGTTTGGGGTGCTTTGATAATGAGTGTGATTTCTGTCTAAAGCAATGGAGGGAAGTTGCAGCCTGCTTTACAGTGCAGATGACCCACACTGATATTTGCAAGATAGTAGTGACAGCGACGTTTCTGACAGGATGCTCAGTACTGTAGCTGCTGATGTGGCTTCTGTTATTTGATTTCTATCTTACCAGGACTCTATGATTAAAACGTTGTTGTTTTCCTACTTAGTAAAGAACTTAAACCAGTTAAAATAACATTTGAAGTCATGGTATTAACTATCTTAAGCATGAAGAATTCAGAGTGAATGGACTCAGAAAAGCAAGGAAAATAAATGAAAAATGCCTCATGGGAGAGAACTCAGAACTCCTTTAACCCCAGCATGATTGAGGCATAAGCAGGAAAGGAATACATTGGAGGCCTAGTTTCAAAATTAAAGTAGTGAATTCCAGTTAAGCAAAGACTGGACAGGACACTGTTATGTGGAGATAACCAAAATGACTTTAACCATGTATGTCAGCTATGAAGTCACAGAAGCCACTGTGTGCTGCTAATTGCACAACATTAGGCTAATCAGCATTCCACCAGGGATGGAGCAGGGCCTGTGGGGCCCCACTGCTCCCAGAGGACACACTGATACTCAGAGATTTCAGTGGAAGGGTAAGTAGTCACATTCCTCAGCGGTGTACACACTGAAACACTGTTCTTACTAAGGTAAATAATTGCAGGTTCAGTGACAGACTCTGCCTTAATATTGTAAGATGGAGAATAAAAGAAGAGAACATCCTATGTCATCCTCTGGCCTCTACTTGCACATGCACAGAATGGGCACATGCATGTATACAGATGCAAACTTCACACACACACACACACACACACACTCACACACTCAAGAACACACACAAAGGGGAACGGGGAGAGAGAGAGAGAGAGAGAGAGAGAGAGAGAGAGAGAGAGAGAGAGAGAGAGAAGAAAAGCATTTGAGAAGTCTAAATACAGGGCTTCCGTGAAGCACATGCTGAGGGGAGAAGGGAGAGAGTTGTTCTCTGACCACAAGGTCTGCCCAGTACATGCGCACCCCATCCCCCAACCTCCTGCAAAGAGGAATAAATGTAATTTAACAAATTCTAAATCCAAAGCTTGGTAAGCTAAACATGTTGGTACACATTTGTAGCCTTGAGAACTGGGCAGCCTAGGCAAGAGGGCTGTAAGTTTGAGGTCAGCCTGGGCAAACAGCAGGAATTTGTCAAAATCAACAACAACAACAACAACAAAAACACACCAGCCTTTAAACTTCTAATTGGAGAATGATTTTATTGTTTGTTTGTTTTTTGCCATAAGAGAAAATTCAGAGTTAGGACCATGCTATTTTGTCCTTAATTTCTGTCAGAGCACAAAGTGCCACAATCCTTTGCATTTTCTTTTATCTTGACCTTACCATTTCTATGGCTTTAACAGGTGGCCCATCCACAAAATGCCACCTGTACTGTAAGACTCAATCTTGGCACAGTCCTTACTAGGTACAGCCGTCTCCTCTTTTTTTTTTTTTTTTTTTTTTAAATTGAAGGTCTCTTACTGGTCCTGGTTCCATGAGTGGCAGAGAACAAGGGGAAGGGGAGGCAACCAGCTGGCTCAGGGAGGGTCATTTCCACATTTCACTTACACACAGAACTAAACAGACAAGCACAGAGTCACTATTGTGGTTAAAAGTTGGCAGCATGGGATAGGGGGAGATGAGGAGTAGGGGGTGTCGTTTAAAAAAAAAGCAGGCTCCCCCCAAACTGGGTGCCTGGGAAGGGAATTGGTCTGCTTCAACCAAAGAGGAATCAGAAGATAAAAGCAGTTTGGGAAGGCCAGAACCATCAAGGTGGAGGGAGGAGGAAGATCCAGGGGGTGGAGGGTATGTTTGGCAACTGGGTAGAAGGGATTACCCTCCCCCTGCTGGGATCCCTCCAGCCCCTCTGGTCTGGCAGGAAAGGGGCAGCCTGCAACACCCATGAGCAGGTCTGGGGCTGCTAGATGCTCCAAGCAGGGTCCTGGAGGAGGCTCACAAAGGCTTGCCCTGCAGAGAGATCACAGTGCTGCCACCTAGTTTTTCTGCCAGGGTACAGTGGTCCTTGACCTCCTCATAGCAATTGGCTTGCAAATCATGCTTGATTCCTGTCAGCTTCTTCTTGATGGCATCCTTGGAGCTGGCATAGATCATTTTGCTCTCAAGGGGTGCCCTCTCAGGGGCCCAGAAGTTGAACACCAGGTCTTCCTTCTTGCTCTCTTTGGTCTCATAGGTTGCATCATAGAGAGCATAGTGGCAGTCCTTGTCTGGCAGCATCTTGACAAAAGCGATGTAGGGGTCGTCCACAGTCTGCCTCACATCTACCAGGATCTCCTTGCCCTCCTCCAGGATGATGTTCTTCTTGTCTTCATTCAGGCAGAAGAGCACTGCCTTCTTACGTTTCTTCACTTCTTCTGTCATTGAACACCTTGATGACACCATCGGAGACAGCCACAGAAGAGGTCAGGTTTCCGGAAGCGAAAGGGAGACAGGGAGAGCTGAAGAACTGAGCCACGCAGCTGCTGCCGGGATCCGATTGAACCCAGCTGTCTCCTCTTGTTGAATGTCTAACAGTGGAAACAGGACTTTTGGGACCCTACTTCTCATACTGGGTCACCTTGCCCAGCCTTAATACATGGGGAGGTGCTTAGTCTTACTGAAACTTGGTTTGTTGATATTCATGGGATACCTGCCCTTTTCTAAACAGAAATGGAGGTGGAGTGTTTGGGGGTGGGAATAAAGGGGGATGGGGGGAGGGACTGAGAGGAGAGGAGGGAAGAGAAACTTTAGAAACTGCAGCCTGGATTTAAAAATAAAAATAAATAAATAAATAAATAAATAAATAAATAAATAAATAAATAAATAAGAGAGTAAATAAATAAATAAGAGAGTAAATAAATAAATAAAAGAAAAAAAAACATGCTGGGTCACCCTCACAGATACATATCTTCCAGCTTGAGCCTTCCTAGTTACTTAGCTTCTTTTGGTCTGTGGATTGTATCATGGTTATCCTTTACTTTATGCCTAATATCCACCTCTAGGAGAATGTATATCGTGTTTATCTTTCTTGGTCTGGTTACCTCACTTAGGATATGATTGTTTTCTAGTTCCATCCATTGAATCCTCCCAATGGGACATACGAAGCTTGAACTGGCCCTCTCTTGTAACCAGGCGAGACTTTCAGTGGAGGGATTGGGACTCCAAAGCACCCATGTAACCTCTGACCTAGAATTTGCCTTGCCTACAAGATATGCTGAAACAAAAGTGAGGAAGAAATTGTGGGAGTGGCCAACTAATGACAAGTTCAACTTGAGTCCTATGCTATGAGAGGGAGGCCACCCCTGACACAGCCTGGAGGGCCAGGAACTAGAGAAAGAGCAGTCCAGAGACCCAGAACCAAACAGGACTGGCCAAAAAAAAGAGTTACTTAAATGATTCCTAACCAGTGCTTTCTTTTTTTTTTAGGGATTCTAGCCATTGGATTTCAGGCCAAACATAAGTCCAGGATGATTTCATTTCAAGACCCTTAAATAATCACTTCTACAAAACCTCTTCCTAAATAAGATCCTATTTATATAGTTTACAGGTGAGTATGAATTTTGGAGAAGACACCACAGGCCACTGTGCTGCCACTGAGTGTGTTTTTAACTGTCTTGTATGGGAGATATGGAATGTGGGATATATTCCAATTATTAGAATGTTCCTTGATTTATCTGGTCCCCCCACACACACCAGCAAAATTGGAATTGTACTTCCCTCTCTCTGTCTTTAGCCTGACTTCATCACTCCCTGTAGAAGTACTCTTAGGTAGATTCTTTGTGAATTATCAAAAATGCTTGTTGTTTCATTGTATGAGTTAAGGAAAGGATGGTTTTCTAGAATCATAATGACTCCTCTTTAATCACCATGCATCATTGGCACTGGGATAGCATATGGAATGTTATTTAATGGGATTTCTACAACACTATAGGCATTACTAGTATTTCACTTAATAGCAATAAGCCTGAGTTTCTGTTCTGAATCTTCTTTGTTCCTGGCCACACAGCTAGGGAAATAAGAAGCTCCTGTCTTTATCAGATGTGGACTTCATGCCCAGCTAGGTTCTATTTCACTATCTTGCTGTGTGTTTACCTCTTGTAAGTAATTGTTCCAGTTGTCTCTATTTGCTTCTTTATGTCTTTTTACTGTATGAGCACCTCAGGTTTCATTAAATGTATATAACTGACTTGGGGATAAAAATGCCCACTTATAACTTCTCACTACAATTTGATTTCGACAACTCTAACAATGAAACTCCTAGCAGATCACAAAGACTGATTGATTAGTGCATTTTCAGGGCTGTGCTGAGAATCGCTGGCACTTCTCTTCCTAGCACATCCAGAAAATGGATGAGGTTAGACACAAATGGTCTCATTAACCAGAAGCTACTTCAGTATAGTCAATGACCAGTCAAAGATTAATCAGAAACCAGGACCTTGCTGTTCAGATGGCTGAGAGATGATCCTGAGCTGTGTGTCAATGAACAATGGTACCCAAATGACTGATGGCCAATTATGTCTATAAGCTGAAACAAGTAGCTGCGACTCGCTCAGGCAGACACAGGCAGTGAAGAGGAGAATCTCAGAATTGTCTCTTGTGTCAGAGAAAATGCTTTTGTCCCTCAAGGGTTTCAGAGAAGCTGACAGATCCACAAATGGCACAGAATTAATAGTTGATGATCTGAACATCGGTTCTGTTCACTTCCTAGAGGTTTCCCTCCCTCGGGTGCTGACCACCACAGACATAGGGGTGCCTGACCTGCTTCCTACCCCAGGTTGGCAAGATATAATTTCAGCCTGTCTTGGTTTATCTCTGAATGTTCGGGACATATGTTAGTATTATATAATGATTTCTGGATGTTCATTTTGTGAATCAATAATAATGAATATTACAAATGTCAGATTTTAAATATTATTCTTATACTTAATTTATTTCCTACATACTCACCTTCAACTCTTCTGTGCACAGTGTATTTTGTTTTTATTTAGTTGATTTTTCTTTTGAGTAGGAATTTCCTAGGGACTTACAATATGCCAGGGCTTGGTCTAGGATTTTGCAACTCTGTCAGCTCTCATGTCAACATTGTATTCTTTCAGTAAGTATTTAATGGGTACCTCTTCATTGGCAGTCATGCTTAGAAACAGAATATACAGCAAAGATCAGTAAACAAACCCACACATACCTGTCCTTGTCATAGATCTGAAAAATAAAGAACAATATTACTACTGTCTCCCTTTTAGCAGAGTAGTTGGCTGAGATCATGAAAAAGCCATTTCTAGAGTCACCCAGGCACCCAAGTGTGAAGCCCTTACCGCTAATAAAACGCACAGCCTCCACACCATGCTTTCTGCTGTGTGTTTTCTAAGCTATTTCTTTAGAGGGTATCACACTAACGAAATAAAGAAGGCTCATGGTCTCTGGGTGAATGTTTAGTTTAAGCAAATGCCAAATGCAGTTAAGCAATGCCCATCTTGAAAACAAATTCTTTCTGATTGAGTCACCCATTTAAAGGAGCTATTTTCTTAAGGACTGGCAAATTAGCCTGGAGTTTTGCATCACTAATAAAGAGATGGTGCGGTAAGAATCCAATCTTTCTCTAGGTCTTTTTGTTTCATGGGAAGGAAAGCTCCTTTTTCTGATTGGAGTGCCAAGGTTAGGTTGGGGGATAATTAGCTGCAGTTAAGTTTTATAAGAGGACCTGCTTTGGCTCATAGGGGGGGAAAGGTATTCCTGAATGCTAGATTATCTGGGATAGAGTTCCATGAGCATATAGAAAATAACTGTGATGTAGTCCCACAGAAGGTGAAAATATAATTACATAAAAGGTGAGAATACTAAGATCTTATGCATAATGAATGAGATCAACCACTTGTCAAAGTAGTCCTAGGGGTCGAATATGAATGTGTACCTGAAAATGTTTGTGGACACCCAAGTTCCTTCAAAGGGTGAACTGAGAAGCCGAATAAAGTAGAGCTAAAAGCAAAGGCTGTGGGTTCAATCTGTTACCCTTTGTTATCATGATGAGTACAAAACCATTATAGCATGTTGGTATCTGTACTGACATAGAAAACAAAAGTAAAAAGAATATGAGGTTGGTGGTATTTTAATTGTATTCCTCAGGCAAGACAGATTTTCCTCCAATGATCCACTCATTCTTGAATGAATCACTTTTTTGAATCAATAATAATACTAAAGCTGATTGTTTATTTAATGAGTTGAACAGTATTCTAAGTACTTGCCGAGTAAAAGATTGACCTTACCCAAGAAAATGTCTTTTGTTTTACCAGAGAGACAATTTCTGGGACATGAGAATGCCCTACTTATCCAATAAGACTGTGGCTTTGTCTGTAGTTCTTGAGCGATAAGCTACATATTCTATGCCAGGAATGTGATTCAGAGTGGTGCTTTGGTAGGGCTGGGTGATTTAAGTATGTGATTTAAGATATGGGAGACAAAGTGAAGCTTGGGTCCCCTGGTATCTATCAGACCGCTGGAGACAAGAGGCTCAGGACAGTCACATAGTTGTATGACTAAGCTCCAGTAAAACCTCATTAAGCATCATGTGAATGTCCCTGTTGTTGTCACATATATTTGACTGGAGAAAGAAGCATCATCTGCTAAATCCTAAAGGAGCAAACAACTGAAAACTTGAAAGATCCACATGAGTCACTCCCCTAAGATCTGCTCTCTGGCTTCTCCATTGGCTAATTTACAAGCATCCTCTCATTGTAACCACATCATGCATTCATTAACTGCATTATGAGTAACCATAGCTTTGCTGTAAATATGACAGGCAACAAAATCATAGTTTTGTGGAATTCTGTGATACTGCAAGTGAACATAACTCTGGAACTGGCTATTAGTGTCAGGAAGTCACAAGGGAGGGTCACCATGGACACCCTCTAATTCTTTAAAGCATTATATGCATTAGTTATTACTGCAAACCCATTAACGAAACACATAATCACATTTTATACAGAATAATGTAAAATAGTTGATTTGCCCAATGTCACTATCAGCTTGTGAACTTTAACATTCTGACTGCTGAAATCAAGCTTTCTCTTATTACTTTGAATGGTCTTGGGGCAGGGTTGCAATGTTCCACTATACGCTAATAAATATTTCTCAAGACTATCTACTATGTATGATCAGAACCAACTGCACAACAGATGTTTAATGATACAGAAGAGTATTTTGGCTTACTCATGTGCTAAGGTGCCCACAGACTGAAAGAGGACTACTATTGTATAGATAGTTTGTTACAGCTCCAAAGACACAGACCTTCCAACAAGACTTTTCCAGGAAACTCCAGTTTGCTAATATTTACAGGGTTTGGAGAAAATCAGACAAGAACTTATATGCATAATATGTTCAAAGTGCTATGTAAGGAAAAGGAAGTTTGATCTATCTCAGAGCTCGAATGAAGGCACTATTTGTAGTCTTCAGCAAACAATATCTGTGAGGAGAAGAGATGATTGTGCCAAGGGACCTAAGAGAAGGGGTTTGGGTCTAGACTCTGGATTGGCTGGCTGGCAAATAAAAGGAGAGAGAGACAGACAGACAGAGACAGAGAGAGGGAGACAGAGACAGAGACAGAGAGACAGAGAGTCTTTAACTATCTTTAATAGGCTAGTCCCGGGAATAGCTGACTATTTTTGGCAAGACCTAAGATGCTAATGATTCAAAAATTCAAACAATAAAAGTGACTAACCTGCCCTTCCATATAGTGAGAAAAAAGGAATAAAGAAGACATTTTTCTAATGGATTTAGTATTGCTACCCCAACAAGGTGAAAATCATTTCTAGAGTTAAGAAAGAAGTGATAAATTGTTTCTTTTTATATATAAATCACAGAAATTTATAAAGCACTGAATTTTATTGGCAAAGATTAAAAATGCTTATAAGGAACAAAGGGTGGCCATCAAACAAAGGTGAATTAAAAGAGACATTGGCTAATCTTGAAATGAATGAAACTACTCTGGCAAATGAAGAGAAAAGCAAAACCATGATCATATTAGCCATGAATTATAGTAAGTGATAAAAATCAATACATTATTTTTCCAATATATGTAGAGATATCTAAAATAGCTTATACAGCATTTACCATAAAGATTTAATCAGCTCTGAGTTTGCTAAGAAAAACCAATCTGCAACTCCAGAGAATCTGCTTCTGAGATGCAGTGATCCCAGAACATGATGGTCCCTTCATCATCCTATAAATACCAGTAAGGTTTAAAGGATGCTAGTATGGACTCTATTTTCAACCAGTTTAGGAGTAATGATCACCAAGGACTTACTGAACTACACTGGTAAATAGTGCTTTGGACTTTATTTTTTCTCTTCTTTATACTTTCCACTGGATTTGTGAGAATTAGAGAGATGATCAGAATGGTGAGGGGCAGTACACTTCCTACAACATGAACTGCAAGTGGCTTGGTGAAGAGGGAACTGGCATGTAGCCTAAATAATGTTAGTGTGCATGGTTTTGAAGCCCCCGCTATTTTCATCCCTTTTAATGGTTAATTGCAGGAGAGCCTTACTAGGGCAAGGGAAAGGTTCCATGTCTTATTGTGAGTAATGATTTAAAATTTCCCTGAACTTTAGAATTATGATTATTGTTATTTATTGGGTACTGATGTTTAACTCCTTAAAATGAGTAGATTGGGAAGAAAATACTTGATGAAAATTGGCATTTTCAGATGGAATTGCTTCATATGGAAATAAGGTTAGGGTTTTGGGCACAAGTAATATATTCATATAGCAGATGAAGCTGCATTGGAATACACCGTATTTATAATTTAAGCCATAAAGCCCATGAGAAAATAAAAGCCTAGGAAGGAAACTGACTTGATAATATGTCAGCCATACTATGTCAGTAATCACTAGAACAATATTCAAGAGCATAGAGTGATTGTTTGCTACATGTTATAAACTATGTCAGCAAGTCCAACTCATTTGAATCTGTGCTAGCACCAATCCTACAATACCACATCCATTATCTCATTTTTAAACCATTTGACCCACATGGATACAAACAAATGAAATTATGTACAGAAAGTCATATAGCTGCATGGTATAGAGCTGAAACTTCAAAATCTTAGTTTTGCTCTGAGAGTCCATATTATTTCTACTGAGATGCGTTGCTTCTACTAGGCCCATGCTGATTGGTCTAGACTGCCTGGATGAGCTTGATTCATTACATGGTAAACTCTGAACTCTCATTCATTCTAAATTTTAAAACATAAGAGTCAGTTACAAAGATGGCCAGTTGTCCTTAGCTGCAATTAGTAGACCTTCTTGTTTCTTGTGACCAATTATTGGGCTTTAATAACTCAAAATGGTCAGAAGGTGGCAATAGTATTTTATTAATCCAATTCAGCAACTTCAGGCAAATTCATATAGACACTACCCACAAAGCTGCTAAAGAGTGTGAGGAAGCAGGCTATGCTCAGACATTTTGTGATCTTGGTCCTAGAACTTTATATATTTAGCCACTTGGATCTACTTTGAGTTGCTCACACAGCAGAAGTTTAATCATGTGATGTGCTAAATTCAGAAAGCAATAATGATTCATTTAAGATAGAATAATTTTACATTGCTAAATATTTGGCAGAAAAATAGTTGCCTTACTTTTGTATTTGTTATGAATTTCTAATTGTATGAAGTGTCTATATATGCCATGTATGTGTTTATTCATATGCACACAATGTGTACAAGTCACATGCCATCTAAAATTTAAATAAACAGTGTGATAGATACATGAAAAGGTCCTCTAAGATTAAAATGGAGCTAAAATGCTTTACCTTAACTCAGTGCAATTCAATATTCACGCTTGTACAATACTGTCATAAACATACCTACTGTATGTGCGTGTCATATGAAATTACAGAGCATACAGTTATATACAGTTCATAATAGCTGATAATCTTAATAAAGAACTACGTCTCTGGTTAATGTATTTACCATAATGTACTTTAACATCATTATATTAGAAAATTACTCCTTCCACATATTAAAAAACAAATTGAAAAACATGGTATCAAGTTTCAAATGCAGCTTCTTTAGCTCTACTGTGTTCAACATGTCTCTTAGTTGTGTCCAGAGGCACGTTAAGTAAATGACTGATAACTGTCCTGGGTTTGTGTAAGTACAATCTCTGTCTTTCCACAATAGCAAAGTTATCTAATGAACTTTTCCTCAAAATGTATGCCCGTTTTGAAGGACACAACTATATGAAGATGTGGTGTGTGTGTGTGTATGTGTGTGTGTGTGTGTGTGTGTGTGTGTGTGTGTGTGTGTTCCTAATGTTAATGCTATATATGTATTTTTAAAATATTTTTGTTCACATATGTATAATTGTTTTTATATTTATCCTTGTCATATATTATATCCCGTCCACAGTTTTCCCTTGCTCTACTTTTCCCAGTCCCCCTGTCACTTCCCCCCTCTCCAAGATCTACTCCTCCTTTTTTGATAAAGTAGAAATACTTTTGTAACTTCAGTCACAGTAGAATTTCTTCTGAAGTTATTTCTGAGTTCTGTTCGTTAGAAATGCAGGTGAATGTGCACAATACCCATTACATATCTGAAGCAAATAAGGTGTATTTGATGCCAAGAACTTTGAATGGTGGCCATCTAGTTATTCAGGCCCTAGAATTCTACTGTCATATGTTAGACAGAGAAACTTTTCTGGACAGAAGATATTTATTTGCCTGAAGATGTGGTTAAGGAAGAAGTTGTAAGAGGTGTAAAACCAGATGCAGAGAAAGGAAAGAAAGAGGTGGTTGGGTAAAGCAGACATAGTTTGGTGGATAACTGTTGGCACTCTTAGTTTAAAAAGTGAAGGAAGACCTTTGGTTCATGTTAAGATTTTAGACAATGGGCAAGGCATGGCCATGCAGATCTGTAACCATAGCACCTGGCAGGCCAAGGAAGGTAGAGTGTTACATTCTGAGTTTTGGTACAGCTTGGGATAAAGAATTATCTGTCTGGAACAAAATGGACTGTTATATGAGTATGCATATGAGAAAATTAGTGTTCCTGAATGGGTTGTAAAGCAGAGAAATGGGAGATTGACATAAAAGGGTCTAAAGGAGGTGGTGGTTAGAAAAGTTACTTGAAATGCAGATGCCAGTACTGCTGGGAAGCATCCAATAGAGTGAAAATCAAAGTGATGTTCTCCCTGTCTGCTGGGATTACTTACTATATAATGGTTATTTCTTCCTCCACAAACCAAGTCACAGTTTAAAACTTGCTTCTGTATTCACTCACTTCTAGTATTAACTGCATTTGGTTTTACACACTGAACAATTCTCATGTTTCGGCACATGCCACTTGAATGTTGTATAGCTTCATCTCTGATATTACCCAGAATTCCTGTAGGTAAATAGTTGAGTCTCACCAGGCTAATCTGCACAGCAGAGACTAGTAACTATTGGGTGTCCAGGACATCGATGGTTCAGTTCTACATGGCTACAAACTAGAGGTTCCCACAGCCCTCATGCAACTTGAAAAGGGCTGTACACATAACTGACAATTATTTGAGAACCATTTCTATCCCCTCTACCCTCCACAGACTATGTGACCTAACATGGAATATCCCAAGTTTCTAGTCCTGATTTGTTTTTCCTGAATATTCTCCATCCGGAAGCTGTTTGGGTACCCACTAAAAGGTTCTTCATTAAAACAAAAGACACAGGCCGGGCGGTGGTGGCGCACGCCTTTAATCCTAGCACTCGGGAGGCAGAGCCAGGCAGATCTCTGTGAGTTCGAGGCCAGCCTGGACTACCAAGTGAGTTCCAGGAAAGGCGCAAAGCTACACAGAGAAACCCTGTCTCGAAAAACCAAAAAAAAAAAAAAAAAAAAAAAAAAAAAAAAAAAAAAAAACCAAAACAAAAAAAAAAAAAACAAAAAAAACAAAAGACACTCTAATGACCTACAACAAATCACAAAGTATTTAGATACTCCATTTTAGGAACTAGACCCCCAAACCAAATATTGAACAAAAGATACTCTCAGCCTCTCTAGCTATCAGGAAACTACACGAGTTTTAGGAACTCTCTATTAGAACCTGGAGCAGAAAATTTAAAAAAAAAATGTATTTCTTATTATGTCACCTGTGGTGACTTCCTTGCCTCACTCTGAAAGTACATATGAGGAACGTGCTCTGAGAAGACTAAACCTAATGAAGTGGAGGAAAAAGATCTGAAGACAATAATACCAGAAAGGACAGCAAAGTGATGAGTGATGGATTTTCCATTTGGTAACAAGTGCCTACCACCTGGTTAATGAATTATATTGGCAAGACTCAGCCCAGACAATGAGGTATGGCAGAGCAGGAAGTCCCTGGACAGAGAATCAAGTATCAAGGAGAGCAGGCTAGACTTGACTTATGGCCAGTCTAGAGGATATTTTACAGGTAGGTCATGACATTTCTCCCTCAGCTGTGCTCTCAGAGGTAGACTGCCTGTGGCATTCTCCTTTCTCTTATAGCTTAACAGTTTCTTCTCATAATAGATATGATTGAGAGTTTCTGGAATTCTTAAACTTGGCTTAAACTCTCATTTAGAGGGAACCCATGCCATAAACACATTCAGAGTTTGATCACTCTGTGATTCAGTGTATAAACTGACACATAAACTCAACCATGTGTATTGGTGAAATTATTTAGGCCACTCCACGTAGTTAAAAGGAGATTTATTTAATGGCGTAACTTACAAATTAAGGGATAGGTAGGTCGCGGGGTCTGGGGAAGGTGTATCACAGTCCAGCGGTGTTCTCTGGAGCTCTCCTCTGTCTACCTCCACCATCCAGCGTCCTGGAACCAAGAGAGCGTTCGCCAATCCGGATCTCGGGTCCCCAGGCGCCTCCCTTGGCCCCGCCTTGTAGGCGTGACAGTTGCCGAAGTCTCAATGGGGGTTGGAACTTCCAGAACAAAGCTGGAATGGCTACCCACTACATCTCCCCCTTTTTGTCTAAATAAGAAAGTTCTAACCTAATACAAGACTATATACAAAGGAATGGTTATCAAATATTGTCCAGGAATAATGAGGGATAATGACCTAGATAAGATGGAACTACTTCCAATGCAAACAATATCAAGCAAGAAACACATATTAAAATCCAGAGAAGTATAGAGCATAGATAAATGGCATGTTACAAAGATCATTCCAAAAGGTGTCCTACCCTAAAGAACCTGAATCTAATACTTAATATGTTCTATCTACTAAGTTGTAACTATAACTGCTAGTCTTCAATCCCATCAAAGACCTGAGAAGGAATATAATGGTACCTGAGAAATGGTAGATGGATGCAAGCAACTTTCGGGAATCTTGCGAGAGTAGACCGAGACAGCTGGCAGCCTGGACAATCACCTAATGTTTCTCAGCATTGTTGGTGCATTCAAATTGGCTACAAGCCTAAAGTATCTGACAGACCATTTTCAGAAGCAGGAATTCTGAAAGACCATCTTACCCTGTCTTGGCAGAGTACAGTGGTCGCTTTCCTTGTGACCCGCTTGTCCAGAAAGGATAGCATTGCATTTGTACTGTCAGCTGTCGAGGCAAGGGCAGTTCTTTGCCCAGTAGGCCATTTTGTGCCAAGAAGACAAACTTCCAAATGGAAATGTCTAGAAGCCCAACATTCTCTCGGGATCAAATTGGTGCAGCCAGGAGCAATTGTGTCTCGCATCAACAGAATTCTAAGTTATTTAAATGCCATATTCTCTAGGTCTATGAAGTGTTTGAAGATTACCTGTCCATCTGACCTATGTATCTGTAAATCTGTATAACCTGACTAACGTAACTATAGAGATAACAAGCATAGGTGACTATAAATCTACAAGTCTTATCTACTGAAATAACCTAAGGACTAAGGCTTCACGTAAACAAGGTAGACAGTCTATAAGCAAGTGTATGGTAAAGAACGATGACTTCAAAGTTGTGACAATACACAAGATGTTATAACAGAGGCAGGAGTGTATAGTATGATATACAATATGACAATAATCTTAAATATATATCAATATTTATAACAGAGGTAGGAGTATGTAGTGGGATATGCAATATGACAATAATCTTAAATATATATCAATATACCGAATATCCTAAACAGAAGTAGAACATACATAAAGTATGACAGATATAAATTTACATTTGTATCAATATACAAACATTTCAAATAAGAGTAGAAATATATGTACATTATACCAAGTATAGTTTTGTATTTGTATCAATATACAAATTATCTTAAACAGGAATATAAAAATAGTTTACATTTGTATCAACATATAAGAATCCATAACAGTGCAAATTACAGTGCAAATTATTTAAGGCTGCTATTTTACTAAATTTGTTTACTAGTATACACAATAATCTACCATAATGTCTTATACGTATCCATTCCATTTCTTCTTTTCCTTTTTTTTTTTTTTTGGGAGTACTGAGTTTAATATTTCCTTCCACCCCCAACCCTATAACCATCATCCATAACCCTGAGAATTATGAAACCTAAGGGAGAAGGGGCGTCGTTTTCTTAGAATTGCTTCCTGCTGTTTAGGGGGTGATGTTATCTCTGTTGGGTACTGTGAGAAAGCGCAGATAGTTAAATTTCAGTTAGACTAACTGTAGGTTCTGCAGCAAGTCTTAGAGTAATGGGTAAGATTGTCTGAAATTCTGGTAAGAAGTGTAGTATGATGATGATTACCATGGCATCATTCTGGATTGGGTAGAGTTGTTGTTGGGGCCCCATCTTCCTTCTGGAGACTTCTGAGGTTGCTATTAGAAAAACCTATTTGTTATCAAAATGGAAGATTTGGATTTAAAGAGGACATAGCATGTAAAAAAGGATTCTGAGAAATCAAGAGTAAGCATGGAGAGAATTAGAATCTAGAAGACAATGGTCCCTTTTTATTGGTTTCCTTCTGTCCCACACCAGAGGGCTCTTCTGATATGGTACTGAAGAATCTCTCAAACTTTTCTTTTAGCAATGTGCTTGGGTTTAGAGAAGGAGTGAGCCAATTCCATCTCCAAAGCCAGCTTGGCTTATAATTGAATTGGGACCACAACTTTTCTATATTGATAGAGAGATAGATGTTAGACAGTGAGATTTTACCGTGTGTAGATTGGTACCAATAGATTCTTTCTTTCTGCTGTAAACATCCGGATATCCAAGGCCTTATGATTTTTGGAAGATGGGTATTTCCATTATCCTGGGCTAGCTCAGTCGGTAGAGCATGGGACTCTTAATCCCAGGGTCGTGGGTTCGGGCCCCACGTTGGGCGCCAGATATTGGTGAAATTATTTAGGCCACTCCACGTAGTTAAAAGGAGATTTATTTAATGGCGTAACTTACAAATTAAGGGATAGGTAGGTCGCGGGGTCTGGGGAAGGTGTATCACAGTCCAGCGGTGTTCTCTGGAGCTCTCCTCTGTCTACCTCCACCATCCAGCGTCCTGGAACCAAGAGAGCGTTCGCCGATCCGGATCTCGGGTCCCCAGGTGCCTCCCTTGGCCCCGCCTTGTAGGCGTGACAGTTGCCGAAGTCTCAGTGGGGGTTGGAACTTCCAGAACAAAGCTGGAATGGCTACCCACTACACATGTGTATTTCCTGAGGCTTGTTTTTCTCTAAGCATGAAAATATGAAAATCAAAGCAGTCTCAATATAAAGAGAACAAGAGTCATATAATGGCAAAAGAGACATCATATTATAGAGTATGCAGGTGTCTAGAGTTAGGGATCAAATGTTGAGATCCTCCAAAATTCTTATAAATCCACAATTGGATTGGAGCTTTAGGGAAGAAATTTAGATGAAGTTTAGATGAGGCTGAGGCTGAGGTCCTTTTTAAAAAATGAATGCCTGCATAAAAAGTGGCCCAGAGACCTAGTCACACCCTCTGCTGTAAGAGGACCCAGAGAAAGAAGTTGGCATTACAACCCAGGATGAGAACACAGTTTAAGCAAACCATCCTCTGATCATGAAATCTCTTCAGATCAAGGAAAAAATCATTTGCAGTTGGGTAATTCACCCTGTATGCAGTATTTTGTTAGACCACCATAGCTAGAAATTGGATATAAATCATAATTTTGACACAGTGTGACATATAATAAATGCTTTCTACTCTGAAGCCCAGTTTATTCATATGAAAACTGAAGGAATGAAGTACACCCTGAGGGAGGTGTATTTCCTATTGTCTGGCCTTCCCAGATATTACTATTCAATCACAGAATTCTTTTATCCTGAATTCATATGTAACCTCTTAAAGTTCTCATTGAAAATTAGATAGTGATAACCACCACTGACATTGTTCTAAAGGGAAACAGAATGTGGGAGTAGCCTGGTGTCAGTTCATAATAAATCTATATCAACTATTTTTTTCTTGTGACACAATAATACATAGACTTGGGTCACTGAATGATTTTAATAACATTTGGTCAAATGTATGAACTTAGGCTATGATTTCTCATATCACCTTTCTATATCTTAAAGCCAAAGATAAGACTCAAGCCAGTCTGTGACAAACCAATTCAATGAAGTAACACAATGCTAGTTTATACAAATAAGCAATAATCACATGTGTGTGCAGGAAACAAACAAGCAAACAAACAAAAAAAAAACAAAACAAAAACAAACAACAACAAAACAAAAAGCAAAAAACAGGATAGTTCTAGGTACCAGGAAATGGAGTCAATGAAGGACAAAGAACTTGAAGATTTCTCATGAAAAGGCTGTGGTAACTATTTCTCATCCTATTACTCAGCCAAGAGTTGGAAGGGAGCCTGATGATTTCCATAAGCCAACTGAAAATTACCTTTATGTATATTTAAATTGAAAATTGTAACTGTATTTGGGGGGATAGTTTTTGTCATTGTCAGCATTCATTTTTAATATTACACTAATATATCTTATTTTTCAGTGATTAGTTCTTTGAAATAAAAAAGAAGTTTTAAAACCCCAATTGATGTTTGATTTTTAAATAAATAACCAATAGTTACAGATTTTAATAAAAATATATATAAAAGGAATGAAGGAATGGCTAGTTTCATATATCTCCATATATCCAGTGATCTTTCTATGTTTTTTTCTGATACAATTAAAATTAAACTTTAAGAAATATCAACTTCTGAAAGTTCCATTGAGTTAAAACTCTTCCTAATTTTACATTTGTGACACAAGAATCTTCAATGCTTTTGATGTCAAAATCTCTACAGGGATGTGGCTGAAGTGGGGGTGTGGAAAGAGAGTGTTAGGTAAGGGGGAAATGGGGCAACAGAGAAGGAATGCTGGAGGGGGAACTAAGAGAGAGAATTTTCCCCTAGCAGTATGGTTAACATAGAGCTTTCAATTGGTAAATTATCCAGGAATGTTAACAGGATGAAAGAGAAACTCTTTGGCCAACCACTCAACTTCTTTGTCCTGGGAACAGCCACATTCACTGCCTTTTACCATCTTTGTGCCCAGGTCCTGGGCTGGTACAGGCAGGATCAGCATCTTCTACATATGACATGCCACTCCATGGTGTATTTTGTTGAGAAGAATCAGCTCTATCATTTATGAACAAAGAATGGCTTCTTTGTGCTTAACCCGAGGCTCCAAAAACTATGTATCCTGCTCTGGGTAGGAACAATCCTGGTGCCCTGCTGTGAATCTTTAGAGTGCTCCTAATTCTCTACTGCTATCTCTTATGTCAACCAAAGAACCCAAAGTAAAACCGAGCCACCTGTTGAGCCAAAGAAGAGAAAGTACAGTATCAATTCTTGGAAAATAATGTGAGGACACTGGATGAAGTCAAAAGAAGCCTGTGTAGCCAGACATCACAGTCCTATAACTGTGTATATAAACATGCTGTGTTTTCCATAAAAGATCAAATAAAATCTGTGCCTATGGAGAGTGATTTTTGTACATCAGGCACAAACTCATTTCATCCTCATTGGCTTCTATGACTCAAAGGAATGTAAGACAGGGGATGACAGGGTAGGAAAGAGGGGGGGGGATGTATTTTATGTACTGATAGAGCTGGTATGGGGTAAAGAGAGAAGTCCTTTGTTGCGTACCAGGCAGCTTGCCAGCTTCTTTAACTCGCAGAGGAAGGCTTTCACTTTGAGGAGAAAAGGACCTTGGGATTTATCAGTGGGAACCTCATACAACATACAAACAACAACAACAGCAAAAGCTTTTTGCAATTCATTACATATGGATACAAAGGGGAAAAAAATTTCGATATGGGGGCATTTGGAGGATACATTGGCCTTCTCTCTTCTGTAGTCTTCCTTAATTGCCTCCACTCTCCAGTTTCTGTTCCCTTGGTATCATAAAAACAGACCTTTGTAGATGGGAAATTTTCTTTTATGTGCGTTTTTGAGCTAGAGAGGGGATGGAACAATGTTAGCCAGTGCTACCTAGTTAACCTTACTCTTTTTTTTTAAAAAAAAAAATTCCTTTGTATAAAATTAAAGTCACGAATAGACAAGATTTGTTTTCTGAAAGGTAACTGGAGGTTAACTGCTCAGCTCTTGTGCAAGAAAATACACCCAGTAAAAGGTCTCCATCCTTCTAGAGGAAGTACACAGCTCACTGTACCACTTTCTGCTTATCTTTGTCCTTCGTAAACTAAATTAGGAGCAAAGAGGTGCCAGTTCCGCTGCACATTCAGCAAATAGAAAAGGAAAGGGTGCTAACTCACAGGAATAAGCAAGAAGGAAAAGCACACCAGTGAGAAGAAGGGAAGGGAACCAGCTGCACTTGGACTTGACTCTACTGCTCAGTCCCTAAGGCCGGACATTTGGGATGTTCTGAAGTAATGTCTTTGTTAGCAGGAGAAAGATTATCCAAATGACTGAAGGGAAGCAGGTGGTTTTCTTCTCTAAATATGTTCAGCAGTGGTTGCACTCAGAGGTAAACAGCTCTCTAAAATGGGCTTGAGCTGACACTAATGACACAAATGTAAGTATCTTTCTGCAAGTCCCTTTGAAAGGATAGGTGACCCTCAGGTAACATCAGTCATCTCTATCAGGTACTTCTGTGGCTGTGATCAAGTACCGTGACCAAAAGCAACTTACGGAAGAAAGGTTGCATTTTGGTTTATGGTTCCAGAGGGGTAGTCCGTAAGGACAGAGAAGACAAGGCCACCCATGCACAGGAAGCAGAGAGAAGGAACCAGAAGTGGTGCAAGGCTAAAAACTCCTCACACACACACACACATACCCCAGTGACGCGCACACACACACACACACACACACACACACACACACACACACACACAGACATACTTCCTCCAGCAAGACTACACCTCCTGAAGGTTCTGTAACCTCTCCCAAACACTGCTGCCAATAGGGGATCAAGTGTTCGAAAATGTGGACCTATGAGAGATGTTTCTCATTTACATCACAACCATCTAGAACCACATAAACTTAGTATCTTAGGGTTGTTCATGATTTTCAAAGACTTTTATCACATATAAAAATATCCCATCTCCACAAACAATAAATATGTCTACCATGAAAATCACATTTTTAATTCCCCTTGTTACTCCTTAGGCTCTTTGGTTCAGTATCTTGAATCTTGAAGATGAATTAATTAGTATTTATTAGATGAAGGTAATAAAGTACTAAAACATATTGGTAAGATTATATCTGTTTCCTGAAATAGGATAACCATAATTTTTGAAGTCACATAGTTCTTAATGGCTGGAGGAAGCAATTCACTCATTTGCATATTACAATAGCTTCATGAGTTATTAATAACTCCACATTACGAGGGAGAAAAGTGAAGTACAGGGATTAATTGGTTCAACTGTGTAGATGGGCAGAGCAGCGTCTTGCATCAGCACTCAGCCTGTGCTTCAGTTGCTGAACTCTCTACAGCTTCTCTAAGAGATAACATTTATTGTGCCTCTGGTAAGTGCTTTATATGCTCTACCTCATCAGCATCATGAATCCTATTTATGGAAGCTGGCCTTGTGCCAGGAGAGCATGGATGAGCACTTTTACAGTCCCTTACTATGCCAAGCATAGACTGAGCTGTTCCTGTTTACAAGGGTTTCCTCTCTTTCAGAATGTTTTAAATTATGGAATGAGAACCCCTCTTTAGAGTATTTCTGGAATCAAAGCTTTATGTAAGACCAAAATGGTTTGGAAATGTTCATTCTTTTTCTCTTCTGTAGGTTACATAAGTATTCTCTTTAAAGGTTGATTTTCACTGGGAGAAATAAGCATTCCTAAGGTTCATAAGGTATCATTTAAAAAATATTTTTTTATTTTAGTGTGTGTGTGTGTGTGTGTGTGTGTGTGTGTGTGTGTGTGTGTGTGGTTGTGTCTCTTGAGTGAAGTACCCACAGATTCCCTAAGAGGGCATCAGATTCACTTGAGCTCTAGGCAGTGTAGATGCCATATTTGAGTGGTAAAAAGCAAACTGAGGTCGTCTGACAGAACAGCAAATAGTCTTAACTGCTGAGCCAGCTCTCCAGCCCCTAAGAAGCACTTTGCTAAATACAAAAATTTAAAGAAGTAATGCTGTGGTATTTGTATCCTATGGGACTTAATCTGTTAAGCTCTGACAAACCTGAGACTCCTTCTACAATAAAGATTTGATAAGGAATAATTAATAAAAATTTATTAGAATTATTCTCTTTTTATATTCATTCCTTTCTGAAAGTTTGTTTATCTACTTATCCATGTGTGTTTCCTTATTTTTGAGACAGAATTTTACTGTTTAGCTCTAGCTGGCCTGAAGTCTTCCTACCCCAATCTCCAAAATGCTGATATTACAGGCATGTGCCACCACACTCTGGGTTCTTTATGTTAAATTTAACTCTTCTTTCTCTCTTTCTTCTTAACATTCACATTGAATGCATACAAACTTAATCCTAAAACAAGCACTAGTTGTTCATAATGCTATAAATGCAATCCATATATGCTTATGTGTTAATAAAAAATTTGTATCCCCATATGACTATGTAATTTGAACTCCACCTCTGGGACTTTCATTGAACCTGTGGTTAGATATATGAATAATTTTTGAAACCCAATGAAATTACCTGTACTTATTTTCAAATAGTCACAGGGAGAGGTGTAGCTGAAGTTTTCCTGGTCCTGACTGGCCCACAGTCAGGACAAATCTCTCTCACCTGCCAGTCCTGCAGCCACTGGGACCCAAGCAAACACATAGAGACTTATATTACTTATAAACTGTATGGCCATGGCTCAGGCTTCTTGTTATCTAGTTCTTATATCTTAAATTAACTCATTTCTATAAATCTATACCTTTCCATGTGGCTTGTGGCTTACCGGTATCTTACATGTTGCTTGTCATGGCAGTGGCTGGCAGTGTCTCCTCCTAGCCTTCCACTTCCCAGAATTCTCCTCTCTCCTTGTCCCACCTATACTTCCTGCCTGGCTACTGGCCAATCAGCACTTTATTTATCAATCAATCATCCACAGCAGAGAGGCACTATTCTACTTCAGTGTTATAGACTGATTTCAGTAACATACTAGGGATATTTCAAAATTTTAGCTATGGTTTATTTAGTATCTTAGCCTAAATTTTCTTGTTACCTTAAAATAGAGCATTAATATAGGTACAAATATCTGAAATCATGTATAAATATCCATAATTAATGTAAAGGAGGTCTATTTATAATATATGTTCCTCTTGAAGTATATTTTTGGTGTAATGCAAGACACATGATACTAATAATTACCCAGCCACCCAAATAATCAATATCCTACTCTATAGTTTCTGTGTCAAAATAATATCCAATGTCAGGTAGCCTAGCCTCTACTGTACTTCTATGGCCTTCACTTAGTAAAGTGGCCAACCTCTAACTACAGACCAAAACTCTGGTGAGAGGATTCTTGTGGTGTTTCCACCTGCTTTCTGGTATATTCCTGGCCAATCCTTAACTGTGGAGTTGGAGTAATATTAGAACTTCTAATCTATAGATAGAAAAGGGGTCAGAAATGTATCTGAGTTTCCTTTACTGTGATGTAACAGAATACATACATCTGGGAAAGTTATAATGAAGTGAAACTTATTTCTCACAATACCAGAGGCTGGAAGTCCGTGGTGTCTGATTAGGGACTTCATTGTTTGTCATCATATGGTAGAAAGCTGACAGACATTAGTTCAGCATGTGTATACAGTGTCTAAGCATGTCCTATTTTAAGGAATCTGCTTAAAATACATTCCATTTCTATAATGATGACCTCAGTCCATACATAAAGGCCAATAACTCACAATCTGATCACCTTTTGATAGTTGCACTTCCCAGTACTGTTCCATCTGGGATTAGTATGGTTATGCACGACCTCTAGTGATTTATAATGAAGTGATACACCATGGTATATTTAGGCAAACTAATGTGCTTTCCATGTTGAAAAGAGTTGTCGCTCATGACCACATAAATGTAGATGTGTTAATGAATCTAAGTTGTAGTGTAAGAAAGGTCCATGTGTCAAGAGACAAGGGACTTGCCCAATCAATGTCCAGTGAGGAGTTGGGACCCTAAATCCAATAAAACTCAAGCAACTAACCTCTGCCGTCAACCCCTTGTGTTTGGAAACTGACCCTTCTTCAATAGATTCTTCAAACAAAAGTTACTCATGATGAACACTTTGCCTGCAGCTTCTGGATGAGAACTTGTAGCAAAGAAAGTGTACCCAGAATACAGACGCATAGACATCATTACATAGTGGCATGTTTGTTTGAAGTCATTATGTTTGTGAAAATACTGCCATGCAGCAAAAGGGAATCAATATAGGGATTCAGACAACAGTTTTCTTGGAAAGCTTCCAGGAACGGAATCAGGGCTTTGAGTTTAAGAAACATTCTCTAATGGAAAGTAAAGAACACTTGGGCCACATTCAACTGATGCATTCATATTTCATAGAAAATATGCAACATCAGGGATTATAAAAATGTCAAACATACTCTATAATGATCAGAATACTGTGCTTTCTGAAACTGTGGTTCTCAACTAGTCCTAAGATGGGAAGGGGTACAAATTCTTCCAAATGTCTATTTATCCCAGACACCAGACTCTGGCTAAACTACTTGTAAATTGATTTTTCATTTTTACTTTTATATATATAGTACAACATTTCTCATAATAATTACACATTGGTCAATAGAAAATATAAAGCCACTGTACCTATTTGAACAAATGATGGTGTCTTTGAATGAAAAAAAAATTGGCATATGCTATTTTCAACGTTACAGGTGCCTTTTTTAAATTTTAATTTTATCATGGTCTATTTTTTTCAGACAACACTATTGTTGGTAAATTTTTCTTTTTAATTCATAAGTGTTTATATAATGCCAGTAATAAGCATTACCACTTAAATTCTACATGTGTTTATGCGCAGGAGTTGTACTGCAAATGTATCTACTCACTGGAGCTAGGTAGTCCACGATCAGTTGTTCTGTGCATTTTGACCCACTGAGGTTTTCTACAATGTCCTCCACCTTTGCAAGACAAGTTTCTTTGATGGTGACTAAGAGCTGGATGTAAGGATAAGTGCACATAAAGTTCCATAAACATCATGGGAGGTGGTTGGAATGTTTGTAAGATCCAGAGATTCAAGAAAACTGCCATGAGATTGTGTCTACTAGAAATGACATGGAATCTTCACCCAGGATATATCAACAATATGAGTGCCTAAAAAAGACCTGAACAAGTACAACACCAGTAAACATGCTAATCAGGGAGGTGGGGAGATCTTTTGGAGATTGAACCACAAACAAATAACTGTGGGCAAGGAAGATATGCTGAAGGCAAGAGAAATAGTTTTCCCCAGGGAGGGGCCCTAATTGTTTCTCCAATACCAATTGGTCAGCCCCAAAACCATGTACATACAAGTAACATCATATAGACTGAGGAGGTTGCATATATATGAGTCTACATATACACACATACACACACATATATATGTGTGTGTATGTGTGCATGTTTGTATTATGTCTGTCTGTCTGTATGTATGTAGCAACAACAATTAATGAAAATGAGGCCAAGGATTTGAAAGAAAGCAAGGTGGGGCAACATTGGGAAATGTTGGAGGGAGAAAAAGGAAGGGGAGAGATGATGTAATTATTTTTTTAATTTCAAAAATAAAATTTATAAAGCGTGTCTTTGACAAAGAAAAAAACCTACAAAAGTATGCCGGTGACTGCAGACAGCAAAGTCAATAACACACATATGCGCGCGCGCGCACACACACACACACACACACACACACACACACACACACAAATAAATAAATAAATAAAAATAAAAAGGATTTAATGTCGTATAATGTTTGTATTCAATCTACGCTTCTAGGATAGCTGATCTTTTCTTGCATGTACTCTATAGTTGAGAATGGATATCACCAGGATTAGTTTTAAAAGACAGGAATTAAATTGTCCATGCAACACCATTAGGCATGCAAGAAAAAACCTTCACAGATGCGTGATAAACATTTCAATTGGATTACACTTTTTATAGCTGGAACTAAACTATAATTTTATGCTACAAGCATCAAGCATCTTCATGAATTTCACATTTTTTCCATACAAAAGGTGTGATATATGTTATAATCTATGCACATTTTGTACATAATTTACATGTCTGAAGTTAAAAATAAACAAGAAAAATATAGAGGAAATGGCAATGGGCTATTAGGATAAACTTATCTTTAATACAGAACATTGATTAATGTTATACTGTAAGCCGGGGTAATATTTACTGTATCTACATATTTGGCATCCTTGGTCAGGATATTGACACTTTTTTGAAGAAGAATAAAATGAAATCACTTAAAATATATTAGAGTGATTGTATGTCTACAGTAGCTTCACTGAACAGCATATTCTGATGATCCACTGCTCCAGGAAAGTGTGGAAATGAACTCCAGGAAGCTTCCACTGACCTTAGAGAGGGGAAGTACTGATGCTACACCCCAATCTGGTAGGAAAATGTTCTACAGAGGGACCATATAGTTATGATAAGATGGTTGGCCTGTCTCTTTGCAGTGGAAATAAAACAATGTGTTGGATTTTCTACTATTCATAGCAAGTCAAGTTGCTTAGAGGAGTAGTTACACATAGTTCAGGAAACATAAGCATCACAGATGACTAGAAGAACATCTTCAAATCATGCAGTCTATATGGTGATATTTTAATTGTACTGAAATGTGATTTTATTTGTATGTTAATAAATAAAGTTGCCTGGGGGTCAGAGCTAACAGCAAGCCATAGCAGAAACTGGGCGTTGGTGGTGCACACCTTTAATCCTAGCTCTTGGGAGGCAGAGCTAGGCGGATCTCTGTGTGTTCAAGGATACAGCCAGTGTGGAGACACACGCCTTTAATCTCAATACCAACCATAGAAGACCTGGAGGTCTGTACAGACAGGCAGTGACGAGGAGGTCATGTGGTTGGGCTTACAACCAATGAGAAGGCAGAATAGAAAGTCTATAAAAAAGACAGACAGGAAGTAGATCTCCTGCTGAAGAGGACAACAGCAGCAGTGAAGGGTAAGACTTTTAGCTCTGACCTCTTGGGCTTTCATCTTTGCATTGGCTCTGTGTTTCTCATTTAATAAGACCATTCATCCACAAGTCTACACTGAGTAGATAGACAATATGAAGCCTGAAATATTAAAAGGATTATTTCAAAAAGCTGTCATGGACCTCAAGGAGAATCTGTTCTTTGGTGACTATGGAATAAGAGTGGTAACAGCAAGGCTATTGGATGATGGTGAGCAGGAGATGGCTTGGTGTAAAGCAGTTGAAAGATACAAGTGAAGCACAATGCACATTTTAGTCAGAATTATTTTGTAAATGTCATTACTGTTTTGATTCTTTATAAAGAATAAGCCTGACTGAGCAGAATAAAATGCTCTCAGATATCAATTTTCCACACACATGAATAGCCTACCTGTTTAAGCTATGAGTCATTAATATGACACAAACAACCCACAAGGATATAAGAAACTTTGTGGAGAATATGCTCCTAAGTGGAAGCAGGTCACCTTGCAACCTAAAAACTGCACAAATTCCATACCCAGTGACACACATGCACAAAATCACAGAGGAGTATGAATAATTCTATGCCTCAACCATATACACCTTCAAATTAAAGTGTTTGTACTATAATAGCTCATTAAGAATACAAAACCAAAATAAATGCAAACCACTATATTTCTTGTTGCAAAAATTTTGCTATACAATTTTATGGCAAACCAGATGAAATAACATCAACAAAATCTAAAGTCTGCAGTAAGGAAGTCAGCTTGCATAATTTGATGAGACATGTATAATTATAATGTCTGAGAAATCATCCCCTCCTAATATGAAGGGAGAGACATGGGGGAGCAAGGGAGGGAGAGTGGAGGGAGGGAGAGAGAGAGAAGAAGAGAGAGAAGTAAAACTGGACTTTCTTTTCCCTTTCTTTGGAATATGTTTCAGTTTACATGTGAATGTGTTTTATTCATTGTGTATCTCTGGAGAAAAATCAGGTCACCTTCAATGATCTTATCAGTCAAAGAAAATAGTACTGCTTCACAGAGCTATTAAAATGGAAGAGAATTAAAATGTATAAAAAGCTTTCAGATGGCAGGATCAAAGGGAAAAAGGTCACAGATGAGGCTGGGGCTGTTGCCTTTGTTGAAATTCATGGTTTTGATTAATATGAAGTTGTAAATGACTATAACATTGTAAGCGATAATAACGTAAGAACAAAGGCCAAGGACATTATAGAAATGCAGAGAAAAAAAGCACAGAAAGGATTCTAACAATTGAGAAAAGTAAACACCAGGCACAGAATGGCAATAATAGACTGTGGGTCATTTCCTTAAGACTCTCAAAGCATTTTAGTGTATACCAATGATGTAACTGTCACAGGGGAAGTGAGTACTGTTATCAGTGCTTCACAAAGATGGAAACCAAGGACAGGGTACTAAAAAAATCAGTACAAGCTCGACTCTTGGTGGTCAGTGGAGGCAGGGACCTTTCCTGAGCCTCAAACACCTTAAATACTTGTGAATTGAACACAGCTTTCACGGAAGCCCGTTTTTCTTAGTTCAAGTCTGATGTTCTTTTCAAGTGGCTGACACCCTCAATGAGCAATTGATTTATGCAAATTTTTCCAGTGTTACTTAAATACTGCTGAGAGATAAGTGGGTAAATGTTTAGCAAACCTGGATTCTTAAGCAGCATTCCCGGAAGTGTCTTAGAGTGACCATTAGGAAGAAAAAGGAAGACTAAAACACCAATTTGCTCCTCTGTTTGGGACCAACAAGAAAGGTATTTTCATCTAACAAATTGCATCTCAGTTAACGTATTTAGGGGGTTCATGGAACACTAGATTAACACAAAAGTGGGAATGGAGATACTAGAATTACCGATATTCTCTTCATTAAGACTCAGCACTTCTGTTTTTGCTCGTTTCTATTCTCTGCTCATCACTACCTCTGACCTCGCCTGAAGTTCTTTCTTATTTTTACATTTGCACACTCTGCCTTTCTTTTCATTTTGTTTTCACTTTTTCTTAGTGAACTCATTTGAAAGAGAATTTAGAAAACTTCAGTTTCTGCTTCTAATGCACAAAACTAGAAAAAGAACTACCACAGAATTAGGCCCAATCTTCGCATGACAAAAATGAACTAACCAAACTGCAGATTTACAGCTTCTCTTCAATCAAAGAGCTGAGATCACAAGAATACTAACTAACTCATTCAAAAAAGATGTGTATCCGCAGAACACATGGTACAATAGGTAACCTAGCATTTTGTTACCCAATGATAAATCAGGAAAGAAGTGTGGATCATTTAGATGTAGCTATAAAAGAAGGGTTTCACCAAGTTACCTTTTAGGGCAAGATGTATGAGATACAGGAGAAATTTGCATCCAAGCTATAGGCTGTCTTTGAACCTCAACAGAACCTTAGGATAATTGTCAGTGGGAAAATTAACATTGCACAAGGCACAGGGAAGAGACTAGTTATCTAAGGAAAGATGTGCCCTCGCCTGTTCTCCTAAGAGTTCACCAAGGCACGGGGTGGGGAGACCTTAGGGAGTTTGGTGTACAGTTATTGCAAATGTAGATAGAAAAAAAAAGGAAGTAGAGAGGGGATGAAAGAGAAAAAGACAGAGGTAGGGGTGTGTGTGTGTGTGTGTGAGTGTGTGTGTGTGTGTGTGTGTGTGTGTGTGAAAGAGAGAGAGAGAGAGAGACAAAGAGACAGAGAGACAGAGAGACAGAGAGACAGAGACAGAGACAGAGAGAGGTTCCAGCATTACAGCCAAGGGGAGGAAATTCATAGGAATACTGATAAAGTTGTATGTCTAAAATCCAGTTGCAGAGTATATTATCTAAACCTGAGGCTTTGAGTGACAACTGAATTGGAATACAGCTTTGACTGTTACAAACCTGTGTCTGAGTAGTCTTTGCAGAAAGCACCTTAGAAGAACAAGGTAAAGGGAAAACTCCAAAGATGACGTAGTAGATACTGAGAAAAGTCTTTGGGAAAACCAGTCCTCACCATAGACACAAATGTCCTCAGAGGAAATTTGAAGATAGGGATGCATTGACTATTGTTCAGCACCCCTCAAGTTCACAACTACTGAAGCTTCTGTGCTGACCTTGCAAAATATTTATTCTGTACTCTTCAACATAGAAACTAGCTTTAACCAGAATCCATGAAAAATGAAATGGGCATGGGGGGGGTGCAACAATGATACATAGCAGTCACATCAAACAGATATATCACAGATAAGTGAAGTTTAAATCACTGATAAACATCTACGCATTTCCTTGTAAATTCAGGAGTTCTATTTTTTTTCCCATTCACAAAGTTTAATTTTTATCTTTCTAAAGTAAACATATATAACATAATAAGGTTAAAAGTAACATTTTATCACACAGACTTTTAAAGATATTATGTCACATGGATAAATGGTTTCTAATTCATTTTTATTCTTCATTGATTTGAGTAATCAGTGAAAACAGTTATCTCCCTTGTAAACGCTTTAAAAAATTTACTTATTTCTAGGCAAAATGACACATGCCTTTAATCCCAGAACTTGGGAGGCAGAGACAGGTAGATATTTGAGTTCTAGGGTAGCCTGATCTGCAGGGTGAATTCTAGGACAGCCAGGGCTACAAAGAGAAACTCTATCTCAAAACAAACAAACAAGCAAACAAATAAGTAAAATACTTATTTATTTTTATTTGTATGTGCATTTTGGCTGTATGTCTGTATGTCCATCACATGCTTGCAGTGACTGCCGGAGGAGGGCACTGGATTCCTTGTTGGTTGTGAGATATGATGTGTGTACTGTGAAGGGAACCCAAGTCATCTCCAAGTGGTATTATCACTGAGCCATCTCTCTGGACACCTGCCCTTATAAGTACTTTTAACTACTGATTGTGTGAAGGGGGTAGCAGCGAATGCGTATGCTGTGCAGGGATGTACTTGCTGGTGTGGGCACATGTGGCGATCAGATGTCAGAGTTCCATATCAAGAAGTCTTCTTCAAGTATTTCAGCATAGGGAGGATGCTTACAATTTGGCCTAGATCAGCTGGCCAGCAAGCACCTGGACTTTTTGTTTCTACCCTCTAGACCTGGGGTTACACAGTTGTGCCTTTACACCCTAATTTTACGAGGATGCTGGAGATCTAAACTTAGGTATACATTTACAGGGCAGGCATTTGCCCAGTGAGCTATCTCCATAGCTCCTTACTTTAGAAATTTAATTTTAGTTTCATGTGCAATTCTGGACTCATCATTGGTTATATCTCTGTAACTCAGGCATCTGCATTAACTTCGGCATGCTAACTACTTTCTAACAGCCTCTCTCCTCAATTATCCGTCTATAATCGGGCTGCCTCATGTGTGGTCTGGAGACTCTTCCCACCTCTGTTTGTGTCATATTTTATCCATACTTGTTCCTGAAGTCATTAAGGCTCCAAGTCATCCATTTCCTTTTTTGTTCCACAGACATTCATTTTTCTACTCAATATTTCTATGTGAAAAAAAAAAAAAAACCCTCAAAGCCCTCTCAAGTCTACATAGAGACACAAGATCCAACTTTTAGTGGAGTTCATATTTCATCTTAATTCAGAAAACATCATCACCATTAAATTATTTTGTGAAATCAGACACCTTTATGCCTTCCTTGGCAGCTCTTAGCTCTTGCCTCTATATAAAATATGACGCCATATCAACTTTCAACGTTTAAGTCTGTCCTATGTCTATTCACATTGCTTTAGTCAGATTCTTCCAGCTACTACTTTTGGCCCTGATTTCTGTGATTGACTTATGACTCATTTTTCCCTTCTCAACGTGCATTTGCCAAAGCAACAGCAAATCCCACATAGCTTGATTATTCTTCCCACTTTTTCTCCATTTTACAGCTTGAAATTCTTCAATATCTTTATTCAACCACAAGAAAAACTGAAATACTGGAACACAATAGTGAAAAAGAAAGAAAGAGAGAAAGAAAGAAAGAAAGAAAGAAAGAAAGAAAGAAAAAGAAAGGAGGGAAGGAGGGAGGAAGGAAGGAAGGAAGGAAGGAAGAAGAAAGGAAGAAAGAAGGAAAGAAAGAAAGAAGGAAAGAAAGAAAGAAAGAAGAACGAAAGAAAGAAATCATGTTTTGCATGATTTGATCCTCCATTCCCTGATGATCTATTAGCAACTTTCCTGGTAGTATCTGCATTATCTTCTTTCTCTTGACACTGGGCAGCCTGAATTCATTTCATGTAGGTTTTTCTTCTTTATTTTTATGTTGTTTGCTTATTCTTATGTACTTCTCAAGTGCACCTCATCTGATGTTTCTAATGAAACAATATTCAGTAAATACTCAGACTATAGGGAGAAAGGTCATTCTTTAAGTAAGTTTCCTTTGAACTTTCCAAAAAAAAAGTCTGCTGTTACAATCTCTTAATGTCCTGAGTCATTTAATGCATTGATAATAAGTAGGATTTTAAGCATATAATATAATTACATGTAAAACATACATCATTACATGAAAATAAAAGGGGATTACTTGGGAAGAGAAAGGGGACTGGGGGTACAGTGGAGAAAGGACAGAGGAGAAAGAGGAATATAGAGAAAATATATGATATACTTGAAAAAAAGTGCCTTTATGAAACCCATCATTATATACTAAACAAACAAAAGGAAAGTCCTCAGAGGTATGAATGTGTACATGTGAAAATAAATAACCACTGGAGTATAAGTGCTATGGAGTGAGCCAACAGCAGTTTTTTTCAGTACTTTGTATGTAGCCTAATCTTGGAAAGTTGCCCTCAGAAAAATTCACCACGTTGTTCCTACTAGTTAGTTACTGATTTCAGCCCTAAGAGGACATGAAGGTGAATCATTTTGTGAGATTTTCAGCATTCAGTGTTCAGGGTCACATTTAAAATGGATCTACAGAATACTTCAGACAGAAAGCCTGGAAAGATCTGTACGATACTGCTACATAATCAGTTTGAAGTTCACGCTATTCTATTGTATATAGAAAGATACAAACTAAAATGCCCTCTCTATACATTTGTAATTAAGGAAATAATTCTTCTCATTGCCTCTTGCAAAGTGCTTTACATGCTCCCATGCCAATTAAAAGACTTTTAGTAAATTGTGTGTCTCTAAAGAGATGTACAAATTGTTAACGTTACCCCTGGCTGTAGCTAAATGAACAGGAAATTCTTTAGGGAAAAAAGCAACGCCTGTGTAAAAGTGAATGTATTGTGTGGGTACCAGACAAGTGCCTCCAGCAGAGATTTTTCAGGGAAGACCCATTTTATAAAGGGATATATTAAATTAACCAAGTTCTTGGAGTCTCTAGAGAGAACTGCAGTGATATTTGAATGAGAGCAAAGCTAAGTAGATGTGAACATAGAAATTTCTATTACTGGTGTTTCTTCTGCTATATTCTATAATCCCTTTGTTAGGCAGAAATGTGGGACATATCAGAAAACCTCACAAAGTCAGAAATAGGAGATAATTAAGAAGCCATAATTACCAGTCTGTCAGTTTGCAAATAAAGAAACATATAGATGGAGACATATCTGTATTTATGGTGTCAGAGAGCAAACAATGGCATATTTAGTGTCAGAATACCAGTCCAATCCAGTAGTCGATGTTCTTGTTTGTTTGTTTTAATTGTTCTGTACTTTTTTTTTTTTGAAACAGGTTTTCTGGGCATAGCCTTGGTTGTCCTGGAAATCACTGTATAGACCATGCGGGCCTTAAAATTAGAGAACTGCCTGCCTCTTCCTCCCAATCCTAGAATTAAAGTGTGTGCAATACTGCCCAACATAGTCTAGGTTCTTTACATAAAAAAAAAAAAAAAAAAACTAGGAAGAAAGGTAATTCTAGACAAAAAGGCTTAGATGACAGCATGTGCCTGTAGTTCCAGTGTGGGGGAGGCAGCGCCAGGAGGAACTGCTAAGCTCGTTGACCTGATAGCCTGTCAAGATTTGTGATCTCCGGTACAGCAAAAGGCTGTCTCAAAGAACAAAATGGAAAGTGATTGAGGAAGGTAGCCAGATTCAAACTCCGTCCTCTCCACACCTGAAAGGACTCATAGACACACCTACACACAAAAATCTATCCATGCCTACATTACAACAAATAAAGAAGAAAGATGAAAAACACAGCAATGAGGACAGTGCTGCTTGCTGCCGGAACAGTAAAATGTCATTCCAATTAGATGTGCAAAACATTTTTAGAGGATCAAAGAAAGACAGGGTAATCCAGTGGTAAACTGCTGGGAACTTAGATTGGGTAGACCTATGTTCAAATCTCAATTTTATGCCATGTCAACTGTGTGAAGGTGGAAATCTGCCAAGTTTCTCTTGACTCATTCTCCTTATTTAAAATGGAAATGTGTATTTCTTAACCTTCAGAATTTTCTGAGTATCAAAGAAAACTCATGCAAAGGATTTATGGAAAACATGTTTGCTCTTTTTTTGTTTGTCTTACTTGAGCATTCATATTGAGTTCATGTGAATGTTCAGGTTACAGGAAGGGATTTAGCATAAGGATTAGGTTTCTAAAAGAGGAAGCCAAGTATAAAATAGACAAACCAGAAGATCCTATATAACTCTGAGCAAAGAGAAAGAGGACTATTCAATGCAACCACTGCTTAGCACTTGCAGTCAGGATGGTAAACTCTGCTGGTATGAAATAGATCCTGAAAAACATTGTCTCTTTAAGGCAGATGTCACAGCTGGCAGAAAAGCCAAAAAGGAAAAAGCACCTTAAAATTGGAAGAGAAGCAGGTTTAAATGGCCAGTGGCACCGAGTCAGCCTTGGTGTGACATAAATAGTGTCGAGTTCTCTATTTTGCAGACCTTGGCTTGAACCTTTCTATGCCAGGATAAAGACCTTCCAGCAGGAGGACACATGTCTGATGTGAAAATAGGCAGAGATTTCTGCCTTTGATGATAAATGGCCAAGCTGGACCTGAAGAGCCCAGCACAGGAAAGGCCAGCTGCCTCTGAATCATTTTTACAAAGAGACAGCATGCTTCCTGACAGGTCTGTGGAAAGACACTTACCTTTGCTGCCAGGTATACTGGAGTTGCTTACCCCAAATCTGATTTTCATGTCAAGAATATGTAACTTTCTAGAGCACATTTCTTTTGGGGTTTTAGTAAGATGGAATGAGAAACATGAAAATACTGTTATCACAGGCTATTTCTACTTTTGACAAGAATATCTTAGTGCTATGACAAAACGGCCATAGAGCACCGACCTGGGCAGAATAATCTGGAATGGCCACTCAGCGAATGATATTGGAAACAGTCTCTCACAGCCTTTAGTTTCTTTAGCTACAATTTTACTGCAAGAATTATATTTGATGAGTAATATTTACAAGCTACTGAGTCCAGAGGCTTGGGCTTGCTGAGAACATCAGTAGTAATATCTTATATCTTCTATCTTCCTTCCTAATATACTTTTTTATGTTAAAATCTGTTTCATTTTATTTTTTATCATCAGTGTCATATGCAGAGGGCATGCAATCCTGTTGTTTCTGTAGAACTTCAGAAACAAAAAAAAAATGGAGTGAACACTCAGAGAAATTAAAGGCTTTTTAAAAATTGCTTCCTAGAAAACAGGAAGTTTGAAGACAGAGAAAGAGATGTGGGTTCATGCAGGACCTCTTCCCAGACTAACAGAAGGGAGACCAACAATAGAATAATATAGAGGGTCCTAGATAGCCATGCTGGTTCTCAGTGGTGTGAGATTAAAGGGAATTTCTTTACTGAAAGACAGAATGTAATTAATGCTTTCTTAGAATGCAGATAACTCTCTCTCTCTCTCTCTCTCTCTCTCTCTCTCTCTCTCTCTCTCTCTCTCTCTCTGTGTGTGTGTGTGTGTGTGTGTGTATTATTCTGATCTTATTTCTTAGGACTGCATTCACTTCTCTTTTTGTTTCCTTTTTTCCCTCTCTCCCTTCCCTCCTTCCTTTCTTTCCTTCTTTGTTTCTTGTTTTGTTTGAGACAGATTCTTTTATTCTGGAACTTGCCCAGTAGGCTCAACTGTTTCGCCAGTAAGCACGGAAGTCCACCTATCTTGGTTCTCCAGTACTAATATTACATAGCCTACCACCAAGCCTAACATCTTATATGGATCAAACTTAGGTCTTCATGCTTGTTGCCAAGAACTTTACTGATTTCATCATCTCTCAGCCTGTTGTACATAGATCTTCAAAGGCACAGCAGCAGGTCTCGGCTAGGGTACTATGCTCCCCAGTAGACATTTGAGGAGGTTGAAGGCAGTTTTTGTGCAATTTAAGGGTAGTATTTAAGGACCAGTAGGCAGAAACAAGGTATCCTATCAAGTATCCTACAGTGCAAACAATGGTCCTCTACAGTAAAAAATTATCTTATCCAAAACACAGTTGATTATCACTCAAAGGTGTTAGGACTGAAACTCATTGGCAAACAAGAAAACAATTCTGTAACCAGAATTTTGAAGTTAAATTGAAGATTACCTAATCTATGTTTTTATGATTTGCTCCACATATTTTGATACCTGTAATTATGGATTTATTTAAATTTAAAGTTTGACATGTGGTCTTAAGAACTGTTATTCACTTATTGCTGTAAGTCTGGAAAGTTAAGAGGCTTGAAATCAGTATCCTAGACTTTCTTCATTTCATTTCCAGGAGGTGTGTGGTTTAAATAGTCCTGGTTACCTTCAGACCTAGTGATGCTACAGTGTGAAGGTGTGCATGCTGATTTGGTGGAGAACATTACTAGTTTTCCCTGCCTTATGATTTTTAGTTATTTTTAAAATACATATTTTTAGTTTCAGTTATGTATGTTGATGATAGATGGGTAGGTAGGTAGATAGACAGATTAGATAGATAGATAGATAGATAGATAGATAGATAGATACACACACACACACAAACACACACACAGACAGATAGGTGATATAGATTGTTTGCTTGCACTGTGAATGCAGTGATCTCGGAGGAAAGAAGAGAGCGTTGATCCCCTGGAACTGGAGTTGCAAGTGGTGTGCGTCTTCAGCATCAGTTCTTACTATTAGTTGACTGTTACCAATAACATTAGCAGTACCCTGGAGTGTTTGGGAAGTGAAAAGGCCCACTTTGGCCAACAACTCAAAAAGACATGACCCATTACTAGTATTAAAGCTTTATTTGGTAGCATGATGTATCTTGTTTGGGCACTGTCTCCTCCAGTATATCGTACTTCCATTCAAACTATCTATATATTTTAGGAAGCTTCTCAAGCAGCAGGTTTCCATACGGCTTCTCAGGCTTTAATGTTAGTTATCCCTCCCCATAGTCTATTCTACACTGATCCCCCTTTCCACTCCCCATTTAATCCTCTTACCCTAATTTCACTTTATCCTTTTATAATACTATATTATATTCCCCATACATGGAAGAACCCCTCTTCTCTCCCCTATAAATACTTCTAAAGGTATTCTAAATGAAATGAACATATCCAGAAAAACAAACATTGCTTCTAAATTTAGCTTTCAATTAGCATACGTAGTGTGGTGGTTTGAATAGGAATGGTCCCATAGACTTCTGAGTTTGAAAGCTTGGCCCAGAGGGAGTGGCACTATTAGGAGGTGTGGCCTTGTTGGAGTACACATAGCTTTGTTGGAGGAAGTGTGTCACCGTGTGGGTGGGCTTTGAGGTCTCATATATGATCAAGCTACACTCAGTGTGGGACAGTTTACTTCCTGCTGCCTGCGAATCAAGATGTTGAACTCTCAGCTCCTTCTCTAAAACCATGTCTGCCTGCATGCTGCTATGTTTCTCAGCATGACAACAATGGAATAAACGTTTGAAACTATGTCAGCCCCATTTAAATGTTTTTCTTTATAAGAGCCCTGGTCATGTTGTCTCTTCAGCACTAGAAACCCTAAGACACATAGTACTATTTTATGTATATTAAAGTAAATTTTCTTTCTGTTGAAACCTTTCTCACATCCCTCCCCTATCCCTGACCACCCCTCACATCATCAATAATCTCTTCTCTGCTTTCATATTTCCTAAATTCTTTGCCTTCCTCCCCTCCTGAACACATTTTACCCTCTAGCAGTCTCCTTTCTTATTTCATAACCTATACCCATAGCCTATACTCTTACCTAAATATCTATCAAGAGATAGTTGGATAAAAATTGTGGTACATAAAAAGCTTTATTAGAGGTTTTTGAAGTATGACCTGATGATTCTCTGGATTTTCTCAATGTCTGTTGTTATGTCCCCCTTTTCATTTCTGATTTTGTTGATTTGGATGCTCTCTCTCTGTCTTTTGGTTAGTTTGGATAAGGGCTTGTCTATCTTGTTGATTTTCTCAAAGAACCAACTCTTTGTTTCATTAATTTTTTGTATTGTTCTCTTTGTTTCTATTTTATTGATTTCAGCTCTCACTTTGATAATTTCCTGGCATCTATTCTTCCTGGGAGACTTTGCTTCTTCTTGTTCTAGAGCTTTCAGGTGTGCTGTTAAGTCACTAGTGTGAGATTTCTCCAACTTCTTTGTGTGGGCATTTAGTGCTATGAATTTCCCTCTTAGCACTGCTTTCATGCTTCCACAATAGACTGCTGGCAATGGTCGAGAGACAGCCCCAACTGACCTACTCTGGTGATAGGATGTCCAAAAACCCTAATTATCATGCTAGAAACCCCATCCAATGACTGAGGGAACTGGATGCAGAGATCCACAGCCAGGCCCCGGGTGGAGCTCCGGGAGTCCAATTGGTGAGAAAGAGGAGGGTTTATATGAGTGAGAATTGTTGAGACCAAGGTTGGATAAAGCACAGGGACAAATAGCCAAACGAATGGAAACACATGAACTAAGAACCAATGGCTGTGGGGCCCCAACTGGATCAGGCCCTCTGAATAGGTGAGACAATTGATTGGCTTGATCTGTTTGGGAGGCATCCAGGCAGTGGGACTGGGTCCTGTGCTCATTGCATGAGTTGGCTGTTTGAAACCTGGGGCCTATGCAGGGACTCTTGGCTCAGCCCGGGAGGAAAGGACTGGACCTGCCTGGACTGAGTCAACCAGGTTGATCTCAGTCCTCAGGGGAGTCTTTGCCCTGGAGGAGATGGGAATGGGGGGTGGGCTGGGGGAAGGTGGGGAGGGCAGGAGTGGGGAGAACAAGGGAATCCGTGGCTGATATGTAGAATTAAATTATATTGTAAAATAAAAAAAAAATTATTAAGTGAGAAATTATTGACATGTGTCTCTAAAGCCTAATTGCGTTATGGGAAAATCCAAGACATCCTTGAATATGAATAATAACAAAAGGAAATTTTATTTCTGTACACAGCGGCTGTCTCAAACTAATGCCTAAATGTGCAGCATGAATCCTAATTGGTCTTATTAGGGTAAAAGCTGAAAGATCAGAGAAGCAGAGCAGCCAGCCACTAGAGTTCTTACCTCTACCAAATACTCAGCCTGAAAAAGAGCTGATCTCCTGTTTCCTCCCATCCTATATTCCTCTCTGCTCAGCCATATCATTTCCTGTCTCCACCTCCCTAGTGCTGGGATTAAAGGTGTGAGATCCCAAGGGTTAGGATCAAAAACGTGTGCCACCACTGCCAGGCCTCTGGTTGTTAGTTCTGCACTCTGATCTTCAGGCAAGAATTATTTGTGAGAGCACAAACAAAATGTCACCACATAAATGGTGTGCGGCAAAATCTTTGAGAAAAAAAAATAACTGTGATTCTCGGTTCATATGCCCCTTTTATAAGATAATTTGCAAGACTTTCTTTTTAAAAGGAAATGTGGTATACATACACAAAGAAATAGTGTTCAGTTATAAAGAAATTAAACCATAAAATTTGTAGGAAAATGGTGGGTCAGGAATGGATTCTATCAAATGAGATAATAGAATGGGATAAAGAAGAATCACCTATACTCATCTTGTATGTTTATTCCAATCCATAAGGTCAGTTTTTGAGATGCAACATTGAATAATCTCCAACAGTATAAGTCAAAAATACTGAAGTACTCTTTTCCTGGAAATATTAACATAATATAAGATTGCCATATAACTTGGAATTTCTGATGAACTGATTATTTATTAAACTAAGAATTCTTTAAGGCATTTCAAAGTTCATAATGACCATATTTTATCAAAAAGTAGAAAATTAGTATGAGTTACCCAACTATTTCAATTAAAACGATGACCCAGCCTTGTAGCCTATCTAGTTTAGCACAAGGATTAAAAGTTGGCTACTGCCGGGCAGTGGAGGCACACACCTTTAATCCCAGCACTTGAGAGGCAAGAGGCAGGTGGATCTCTGTGAGTTCGAGGCCAGCCTGGTCTACAGAGTGAGATCCAGGAAAGATGCAAAGGTACACAGAGAAATTCTGTTTCGAAAAACCAAAAAAAAAAAAAAAAAAAAAAAAAGAAAAGAAAAGAAAAGAAAAAGTTAGCTACTTTTTCCCCAGATACTTTTTTCCTGCTGGCTTTCACAGTAATAGAAGGTGTTATGCATTCTACCAGAGAAGAAAAATAATCATTAACTTCACCAAATTGTAAACCCTGTAAGCTACAACAATGGCCAGCTTGGGAAGACATGACAATTAGAACAATAGTGTTGTGAATATCAGAAAGAAACTAAACACTTTCTGACTAGTTGGATCAGCCATAAGATGAAATCCATACCTGGCAGTATTATCAGTCCAAGAAGCTGTGACTGGGTAGGTAATAGCCCTAGGAGAAAACCTACTGCTACTATTCTGCTAAAGTGACATTTTATTAAATTGACTCCTAATGACTTATCATTATACCCATAGATTAATGCATCTTTCAGTCCTCATGAGACAAGAAGTTCCACCCTTATCAGAGGATCTATTTGCAGTGAATAGTTGCCCTGGATGGTGGAGTTGGTTTTGTTGAAGAGTGTGTTGCCTCTGGGAAGCTGAACATGCTTCAATAAAAACCCACCTATCAAGAATAAAAGAGCTAAGCCGGGCGGTGGTGGCGCACGCCTTTAATCCCAGCACTCGGGAGGCAGAGCCAGGCGGATCTCTGTGAGTTTGAGGCCAGCCTGGGCTACCAAGTGAGTTCCAGGAAAAGGCGCAAAGCTACACAGAGAAACCCTGTCTCGAAAAAAAAAAAAAAAGAATAAAAGAGCTAAATTGAACTTGATGGGTCATATATATATATATACATACGTGTGTGTGTGTGTGTGTGTGTGTGTGTGTGTGTGTGTGTAAAGAGGACACAAAGATGTGTGTGTAGGGGAAGGGGGTTGGAGAGGATAATAAAAATCCATTACATCAAATACCAAAAGAACAAATAAAATAATTTGTCCAAGTTTTATTACAAAATAGTAGTATAAAACACCTTTGAAAATTATAAAGCAATAAAATACACAAGGATTCTAGTGGTAATAATAATTTTTCTGGGCTGGCAAAGTGACTCAACAGTAAGGTACTGGCTCCCAAGCTTTGTGACAGGAGGTCAATTGCCAGGGCTCAAACTCACATGGTAAAAGAACAAGTTGTCCTCCACTCACAGGAGATGGCATGTGTGTACACCCACCCCACAAACATCACTCAATCCACCCATGAATCAATTTACTTATGTTTTTATTAAAAAGTAATATTTCCACCTTAACTCTTAGAGGCAATGGTGAAATTTTATATCAGTTGCTTTCCTCATTTCTGTGCTAAAATGTCTCACAGAAACAACTTAAAGGAGGGAGAATTTATTTAGGCTCACAATTTCAGAGTGTTCATTCTTCCTTCTGCGGGAAAGACAACAGAATCTAATTGGTTCCTGGATAGCAGCAGTCCATGCATAGTATAGAACAAGAAGAAGGAATCACAAGGAAGAAATGAGGCATGAGAATAACCTTCAAAGTCTTGCCCCTAGCGACCTACTTTCATCAGCCAGGCCCTATATCCAACATGTCCCACAGCCTTCAAAACAATGTTATCTCCTGTGGGCCAAGTATTCAAAGCATCAGCAAGTTGGGGACATTATGTACTCAAACTATAAGGAGTCTCTTCATATTACTTTTTGGCCTCTTGTTTAATCGTTTGTCTTAAATAAAAGATGGATATATCCTATCATTTTCTGCAACACACCTGCAGAGCCAAATATATAGTCAAAATCTAGATTATTTCATGAATATTGAGGATTAAACCTGGATATGGATAGGATCCACAAAGACAAAACAGTTTAAAGGAAGAAGGATCAAATGCAACACCATAACCAAGTATCAACACCCTGCTGAGGATCAATCACATACAACCTTTGTGGGTCTGATATCTCCCTTTTATAGTATGGCTTCTTTTCAAAGTATTTAGAAATATATAACTTTCTTAAAGAACATTTAATCTGGAGTCCTGCCATGCTAAATAAAAGAAACAAATCCTCTGCAGTCTGTGTGTTCTTTGATAGCAACTCACACAGCTTTTAGAACTAAATCCCAACTCTTTAGTAAGTTCTCTGTGACTAGCACGGCCTTTCCTTCCTTTCATCTTTATTTCACACCATTTTTTCTTTTTTGTGCACTCCATGGCAGATGCTCTTGCCATTTTCTTCCCCAATGATTTATGGATTTTGTTGCCCCATGCCATGAATGTTATTATTCTTCAATCACCCTAAGACTCACCTCCACCAGAATTAATATCTTTCTTATTTTAAGATTTATTTTATTTTATTTTTATGCATGTGTATTTGTTGTGTGAATTTATGTAAATTGTGGGTATACATGTACCTATGAATTGTGTGTATGCATGCACCTATGAATGTCATAAGAGTGTGTTGTATCCCCTGGAACTGGAGTTACCTCTAATGGTAACTCCTTTGTTAGGTGCCTGGTACAGTGCTAAGAACTGAACAGGGATCCACTACAAGAATACTAAGCATCCTTAATGCTGAGACATTTCTCCAGGATCTAGAGTTAATTTCACAGTCAGCAATCTATATTCATTCCTGTAAAGTTGTTTCCAAACTTCTATTTAAAAATAAAATTGACCCATATCATATTAACTTTTCCATCGCATAGGAAGCTGCTCAAGGTTAAGGACATTTAACTCATCTTTGACTCGCCAGAATCCAGAAACCATCTGGAACATGGAAAAGACTCTAAATGTGAACAAAGAAAGTGTGTGCCCTGGGGTTAAACCCCAGTGTTTATTTTTATTCACATTGATCCATCCCTGTTTTATTTATCTGTGACATTAGGCAGGTGCTATCACTTGTGTGTATTCCTGATTTTTTAAAAAAATGAAGTATAAACTATTTATCAAGAGTCTCCATCTCCTTTTTAACCATATTGCATATATTTGTGAATTTTTACTTATGTGCTCTTTTATGCTTAGTCAGAGCTTGGAGCAGCTAGAACATTCTTGATGCTGCTACCAATTACCCACAGTTTTCAAGGACTAAGTATTTTATCTTCCTGTGATAACATTTTGATATACACTTAGTTCTACCTCCTAGAGAGTCTCAGTCATGTTCAGTTGTAACCTGCTCATGAATAAACACCATCTTCCCTCAATGTGGTTCACTCACCTTATACTGGAGTGGTACAGGATTATCTTCAAATAAATTATTTTCTCTAGAACAGTTGTCTTAGGACCTGGAGTATCCAATCCAAAACAGAGATTTAATATTTTTTTTCTTAGAGAAAAGATCTGAGACTCTATCTCATAGAGGTATTTTAAATCAGATATAAGTGTTCAATATATATTTGATTTTGGCATTTTTCTCCTCTGTGGAACAGCTTTTGAGAATGGTAGGAAAATGTATACCCTAAGTCAATCTGCATTCAAATACTATTTCCTTCCCAAACTAATTCATTCCATTCTTAAGTTGATTAACTGGGCCTCATTTTCTCCTATATATAAGACAATGCAATTTCAGTTTGCCTACTCAGGGGTTGTGGTGAGGATCATAAAAGATGTAAAACCTAATGAGAAATAAAGGCATATAGAAAATACCAATAGTCACTTGATGATTATTAGTATCCAAATGACATTTCAAAGATTTTTTTTATCTTATCCAGTCTTGACACTGAAACATGGAACACATCAAAATTTTAGTATGTTTTGACTCACTAAGCAAATGTATGCAAGATACTTTAGAGCATAAAAGTATAAATCAGCTATGGATGTTCCTAGACAAGGTTTAAGGTCTGTGCAGATAATAATAAAGGCAAGACACATACAGATGAAGATCTATAATGTAAGACATGGACAACTGCTACAGAAAATACAGATAACTAAGTTTATAGATAATTATTGCACATTGGATGAGTATTATTTCCAGGTAGTACTATGTAAGGTTGAGAGATAAGCTGAAACTATCCCCAGATTGTCAGAGGTGGTGTTTGAATCTGCAAGGCTGGTGCACCTTTGTCAGCCTAAATGGTCTCTGACACTTTTGATACAGGAGTATCCTTCCTCCAAGCATTGGCTTCTTCCAGATGTAGTAGAAAATTTTGGTTCCAGGAACCAAAGCACATTGAGTAATGAGCATCAAAACTATCAACTTCTATTTCCTTTCCTGTATGTGTCTTTCCCAGGGGATTGTATGAATTGAAAAGAGAGAGATTTCCTGTGAGTTGGTAGTGAGGGTATTTAGAGAGACCTACTGGTTCAGAATTGGGTCTAAAAGGAAGAATCCAAATGTGTGCTCTAAAGGACAAGAAAGTATAAAAAAATGGCAAGTGCATGGAGTAGAATTTAATGGCTTTTTCAAAGTCAGGCTATGCTGAAAGGCAATTTCTGCTATGTTTCTGTCACATTATATTCAAGTCATTTAATCTCACAGATTTTTATTTCCTCATATACAAAATGGGAACAGTCATGACACATACTTCATATGATTTTGGGTAGGTGGCATCTTCTAAAAATCTCAATTCAGTTAGAGAAGTAACTGTTGGGAGCCATGCAGCCTAGTCTCAGATCAGCATATGACTGCCTATCCAATGGTTTTCCTCAGAGCAAAGCACCTGTGGAAACAAATTATCACATGGCAAGGGCCAGTAGTCCATGGGACAGTGTAGGAATTTGCAAAATTCATGCAGCATGCATACTCTTTTCTCTTTCATTACATTGGTGATTCTTTGGGAGGATTTTAGTTTTACTTTGTCACTTAAGAGCTGTGATTTTCCCCAAAACTGTTCTTTCTTGAATATTTCCCCCTAATATTCAGTATGGGGCTAATGCTTCTTAACTCTTTTATCTGGAGTTACTAACTATAACTCCCAATCCTGTGAACTTTTCTGATTCAATAGAGACAGTTAGGTACATATGAGAAAACAACACTTGGAACATTAACCATGTCTCACAGTTCTGGAAAGGAGAGTAGGGCATGCATACAGAGAACAGCAGAAAAGCTTCAGGAATACACATAGTGCCAACTGTTGAGAGTAAATTTCCCGGACACCATGTACAGAATCATTGACAGGATCTGGTATGCTGCAAGAGGAAAAAATACAATGTAAAATATGGGATGGTTAGGTCCATCTTTACCATACATAGGGGCTTATATTGGTGGAAGAAGTATGGTATAGTGAAATGGGAAAAGAGTGCTTTATCAAGGTCTGCCTTTTACAGAGAGATTGAGCCACGGGACCCTCTTGTGGAAAAGGAAACTGTACAATAACATATCTTGAAGACATGAAAGAATTGTCTGGGTTTGAATATTGTTGCCCTTAAAGCATTGTGCCCATGTCTATTACTTTTTAATTTTGCAACCACAAATAGATGCCAGCTGACATAAGTGCTGTGAGAGCAGGATGTGTCTGGCTGGATATTTAGTGAAGCCTGCAAAAATGCTGAATTCTATGTCTAGAATAAGGTTATGCAGGGGGTGGGAAGGTGTATTTGGGGAAACATAAAGGGAACAAAGGGGGCTTTCATAATGATCATGATATATTCCTTAAACTGTGATGTATTTCTTAAAGTCAAAATAGAAGCCAATAATAAAACTGTTCATGTAACCAAGGTAAGATTAAAACTGTATTTAAGTATAAATAAAGATGGCCTGAGTTATTCAGGGCCACTGGAGTGCAATCCACTTGGTGGTCAGAAGTTTTCTTTGTGCCAATACCCCTTCCTGCTGCAGAACCTGAACCCAAGCCAAGATTGGACCCCAACAAACAACTGAAGTCACTGTGTGTGAGACATGCAACGGAGACTTAATGTGGTCTGCACAAAGCATCTTTACAGAAGGAAAGGAAGACAGATTCTGGGAAAGCTACCCTGGGGACATGGAATGTCTTCAACAGGAGGTTAAGAAAAATCCAATTGGTTGTTCAGCAATGGAATGAAGATCAAGGTGTTTTATCAAAGCAGATAGACTATGGTAACTGTCTTTCAGAAGTCTGCTACTCAGAAAATTCCATTGCTCTGAAAAGTGTTTGAAAACAAAACAAAAACTAAGAAATGTTTGGCTCATATTATCAGTAGTTTCTTTTAGACAGTTAACTTCTTTATTTTTGGACCATGGTGAGGCAGATCATCATGACAGGGAACATGTTGTGGAAAAAAAAAGTGCCTCATGGCGGACAGGAGGCAGAGAGAAGGAGGGAGCAGGGGATTGAGGGACCAAAGAAAGGCACCAATCAATGGTATGCCCTCAGTGATCCTTTTCCAACCAGGCCTCAACTTCCTCAGTTCTCACACCTTTCAATAGAGTACCTATATCTTTCCTCTAATAGTAGGTTAATCAACTGATGAAGGGAGAGCCCTCATGACCCAAACCTTTAAAAAAGCTTCATTGGTGAACTCTCCTTACATCATGGATGAAACTGCCAATATGGAAGGCTTTGTAAGGGGTGGTAGCTAAAAACCATATGGAACATAAGATTACTATATTTCCCTAAAGCAAGCATAGGTTTTACAGAAAAGAAAAGATGTCTTACAATCTCCTGCAAAGTCCTACATGGGAATAAAGCAAACAGAAACAGAGCAATAGAAAAGAGTGGAAATTAGAATAATAAAATGTTGTGGGGAAAGTGGTTCACTTATACTAGACAGGAGGCAGATCTCATTAAATGGCCCCATTTCATTCAAGTGCCTGGATATTTCACTAGTTAGAATACTGGATGATATACACCTGGTGTGTGACAATTTCTAGTCATAGAAAATAATATTGAAGAATCAAATGACACTTCTGCTCTTCAAAAAACCTCATGAATGATATAAGATAAAATGATAAAATGTCAACTGTTCTTTATTTTATGGAATACTGTAGCAGTTGCCTTAAAACAAAACAAAACAAAACAAAAAAACCTGACAACGTACTTCTGTGACTGGATATCCCTCTACAGTCACTAGTATTTCTTTTCCTTTTGGTGAAAACTCCACAAATTATGGCCAAATCAAAAGTAAAATAACCCAGAGGTGCATTGATTAAAAGGATCATTAGCTTTTCATTATTGTGTATAAAATAGTACAGTCTACAGACACGAAACATAAATATATTTAAAAAAAATCTGCGTAATGTAAGGCAAAAGCAGACTTCTGGGGATGTTGCAAATAGTTTAGATTGATAATCAATGTAAGGGGTAAGTTTCCTTAGAGTCAGTAGCACAGTGAGGTACTCGATGTCAGTACTCAAAGTGACAAAAACCATCTGTGCCAATGCTGATTAAAACCCTGAGTATTCTGTCTCTGGTAATATTTGTCTTGGATTTAAGCAGTATATTAATCATACTTTACATAACAAATTTCACCCTCTGAGAGTCTCAGAATTCAACAGCTGTCACTGGGGAAATCAAAGTACAGAGATTTGATAATTTTTCCACATCAGGTATGACAAATTTGAGTTGTACTAGTCAGGGTTCAATCAAGACCTTAGAGTCACTATAAATGGTTTCTAATAAGGAGTTTCTTTTAAGAATGATAAGGGAGGGGGACAAAATTAAGAGACAAAGGGTCCCAGTGATGTCACCAGTAATACCTTTTGGTCCCTGGACAGGCAAATAGCAGAACTTGCAGAGTGCTGGGGAGAAGTAGGAAGTCCAGATTCCAGATGAAAAAGGAAGATTGTTGCCTTTGAAAGTAGTAAGAGGCTTGAGGTCACTGTGGGTCAGACCCAGCAGTTCTTGGTTAAAGGAGCTGTATATGAAGAAGGAGGCTGATCAAGTTTCACCTGATCTTGTGTGTGACGTTGATAGGATGATGCTGTCTGTCCCTTAGGCATCTTACAAACACTCCCTCCATGGTCACCCCAAACACTGAACTGAACAGAAAAGTAAGGAGATTGAATTCTAGTAAAGTTAAAGTTGTCAGTCCAATGATGGTCCTTATGATTTCTGAAAGCAGATTTCAGGTGAAAACTGAAAATAAGCACTAGTGTAAACTGAGAATTTGTTGGGGTAAGTGCTTGGTATGTCAGTGTGAAACAAGTCCAGGTTTGCTCCATATATTAGAAGTTTGTGGGGTCAGAATATTTTCATATATTGATTTAGCAAGCTACTTAGTGAGCTTTGAAAACTGAGAGAGGAGGAGGATATAGCTCAGTCTTAGCCATAGAGTGGTATCAGGCTAGCACAACTCCAGTGTCTTGTGAATATTGCTAATTTGTTTCTCCACTCAGACAGTGAATGTGTTGATGACCATTTCAAAAATAATGATTGGGAGCTATTTCATGAGAGAAGAGCAGCCTTGTTTTCAAGCAGGGTTTCTGAGGCTGTGCAAACTTTCTATTCTTTGATTATAAATGCTTTCTGAAATTCTTATGTGTGCAAATACTTGAAAAAGATACAAACAAAAACAATAGTCCCTGCCCTTTCTGACATACAAAACACTCACTATTGTCTCCTGGCTCAGTGTGGAGAACCAATTACAGAGCTCATCAGAATGTTTCAGGAGGGTGTTGCTCTTTACTGAAATGTTGTTTTGCATTCTCTGTGTACCAAATCTGTTCCATTGTGAGCTTCTGGCAAAGTGAGCAAGAAACACCTGCTGTTAAATGCAGGTTTGATTTATTTAATTACATGAGAGGAAAGAACCCCTTCATCTGTCTTTCTGTAACCTCTTAGGTACACCTATAGGTGGAAATTAGTTCTTGAAGTCGAAAAACCTGTTATCCTTCTTCCTAAATTTACCATTAACTTTGTAGAATAAACATTATATCAAAATGTATTAAAAGAGAAAAATGGAGACTATCATCTGCCAGGTGAAAAATTGTGGATATGTGTATGCACATGTTTCCTGGGAACCCCAAGTATTCTCATTCTACTAATATTTGCCTTGAATTTATTCACTATAATAATCACACTTTACATAATAAATGTGTAAGTGTATGTTTATGCCTTTAAATGTATGCTTATCCTCAAGGTCATGATGGTCTGACTTCAAATTCTTTAACTGACTTTATACATAGTCTTCCTGGATAGCACTGCATATGTCTAGAAACAAAAAATGTCAAAAAATAAAGAGGCTAAAATTAAATGTGTCTAAATAGAACAGCCTGTAATATATACTAGAAAAACAAAACCTCTCTCTCAAAAAATGTGTACACCTTAGCTTATGCACATAAATATATTTAGTTATTATCAAACTTACTAGATAATGAATATGAAGTACATAAAAAACAATGAAATGTATAATATTCTTTATCATAAACCACATAGGTCATTTGGTCATTGTAGAATGCTTGGACTGAACATTTAAAATCAAATCCATTCTCTAGTTGTAATTCAACCATGATTGGATGATGGGAATTGCATCCCAACACATCTTTTCTTCCCCCAATGCAAATTTGTGATGTGACCGATGATCTTGAACCATTTCTCAGCCTTGTAAAGCTTATGTTGATATACTAAAAACTCTTTAATCAGAAACACTAAAGTCCTGATGTTAGTGTGTGCCAGTTTATACTGTGTAAATACTTACCATGGTTAACTACAAACTCACAACATACCAGGAGGAATTAGGACAAAATGTACAATAATTTATCATGATATGGCACTTCTCTCCTCTCACAGAAATAGCCTTAAAACTTTAAATAGTGAAATATTCAAAAGTACTTCAGATATAGTGAATTTTGTATACTCCTGAGCTTTTATCTTAATAACACTCACTGTTTCTATACCAAAATATTAAAACTTTGGTTATATTAAACAGCTAGCTTGCAAAGTTTCTAAAAAATACACTCAGCTATAGAAGATTCAATAACATAGCAAAATATTTCAATCGTTTTCTACTGGAGATGGATAAACATGGAAAGAGTATGGAAATTGGGGGTCAGTGCCAAGTGTTCTATAGAACTCTAACAGAATCTCTCAGTGGCCCTGTTATGCTACAAGCAATTATCACTATATCAGCAATGAACAACCTCAGAGATGGTATCAGCATCATTTGGAGAGTGTACGGTGAGTTCAAACATTGATGAAGACAGTTTGTTGATTTCTTGTCAACTTTACCTAAGGCACAATGCATACTTATTTATTTATTTAATATATTTATGCATATTTTATAATACTAGAGATTATTCTATGACATTATTCATGTTAGGTAAATACTCAACACTGAGATATACAGCAGGTCTTTTAATTTTTTATTTTAATACAAGATCTCACCAAATTACTCACTCTGACCTTGAACTTGGGATGTTAAATGTTTCTCAGAATGAGTATATATTTGAGAAATGTGGCCTAGATGTGGTGGTATTGTGTTCCCCAAAATATTGTGTACCCTAATAAACTGGGGTCAGAGAGAGAACAGCCACAATATTAAACATAAAGTTTAGGCAGTGGTAGCACACGCCTAGCATTCCAGATGCAGAGATCCATGTGTTCAAGGATACAGCCAAGCATGGTGACACACGCCTTTAATCCCAAGAAGTGATCCTTTAATCCCAGAGAGTGATGGCTGAAAGCAGAAAGGTATATAAGGCATGAGGGCCAGAAACTAGAAGCTTTTAGGTGGTTAAGCTTCAGGCTTTCGAGCAGCAGTTCAGCTGAGAGCCATTGGGATGAGGACACAGAAGCTTTCAGTCTGAGGAAACAAGATCAGCTGAGAAGTTGGCCAGGTGAGGTTAGCTGTGGCTTGTTCTGTCTCTCTGATCATCCAGCATTCAACCCAATAACTGGCCTCAGGTTTGTTTTATTAGTAAGTACCTTTAAGATTCCTGCTACACCTAGATCTAATCAGAGAGCATCAAAATAAAAAAAAAAAAAAGGTCATCATTTTGGAATCAGAGATTAGGGAGCAAGGAGAACACTGTATTGCTCAGAGGATTATTCAGAGTGAACGTACATTTGACTTTGACTATGAATAGTTGGATTTGGAGTAAATAAGAAGAGATGAATCTGAAGGAGAAAGAGGAAAAGACTTAAGAACTTTCAAAGGGGTCCAGTCTTACATGAATGAAGGAAACAATATATAGAAGGTGGGAGGCAGAGCTCATTACATAAGTGGAACTGAATTAAATGGAGGAGTTCCAGTATTTGTTGAAGGAAATTGCATTTGAATGCTTGATTAGAGAGTTTGAATTTTATAGGAAATGAGATGTGAGGCAATCTTGACATAGAGTAATGGCAAAATCAGTTGTATTTTATGAAGATCTGCCTGCACAGCAATCAGTGTCAAAAATATTTCTTGGAAAGAATATAGAGAAAATCCTGAAATATAGAGAACTCCCTGGTAGCTACTTCAGAATTCCCAGAAGAGGTAATCAGGTACTAACTGGACTGAGTACACTGGGCAAGAAAGGAATATATGAATACATCCTAAGATTAAATACAGGCTGCTGTTATTGATCTTGGTTATACCTAAGAACCCTCATTGCTAAAGACACCATGTACTTGAGTCATAGATTATGGTCTTTACCTGGAAGCTTCAGTCCTACTGGCTAGATTTCATAGTTCTGGAACATAATATGCTACTACTTGGGTATAAAAATAACAGTCCTACTCAGCAGAGAACCCTGCCAGCTACAGTAATAACAGGCCTTGTATAACATGCCTTTGTATAACATGGTGCAATAGGGGTACAAGTGGTATGGGAGCAACAAACCATTTTCTAACTGCATTTAAAACTTACTCTGCAAGATAGAAATAAATCTGTGATTAGGCATTTCAGAGTCTGTAGGGAGATCATAATCTTATCATTCTTATAAATGGTTAAAGTTTTAAATTGCCTCCTAAATTATCTTTATACACATAGGTTAATAATTCTCCCAATCCTTATTAGAGAAGCTTCTTTTTACAGTACGGGGTGATTAATACAGAGAGCAACAACTGGTAAATATTCAGAGAATATGATACCATGGAGTGCTCAGCTCGAAAAAGCATAGCTACATCATACACTCTTATTCCTAAGGTCAAAATCATCATGCAGGAGGGAGAAGGCAGAAAGACTGTAGGAACAGTAGGCAGTGGGCATCTGCAGTGATACTGTACTTGCCAGACAAAACAGTTACACTGCAAATGCAAACTCACAGAGAAGAGTCTGCATGTACAAGACCTGTACAAGATCAAGGCAACCAAATCTCAATAAAGATAGAGAGGAGGGGGCTCTTGATTTTGACCACTAGCTAAGGTGCCTTTGGCAAATGATGGCTGCTGGGGAATGAGTAGTCAGTTTTCTTTAGCATATAGGCCCTGAGAAGCTACCTATGCTCCAGTAGACAGTGCTTTACCTATACACACTTTTTAGACTCAGTGAGTTTTAAAAAAGAGCACATGAAATTAGGAAGGAATAGTGGGGAAGAAATTGAAAGGCGCGGGGGAGAATTGGTAGATTTGCTCAAAACGCATTATATGCATGTATGAAATTCTCAAAAAATAAACATTTGTGTCAAATTCTGAAAAAAGATAAAGTACAGCCTGAAGGTTATAAATATTCTGAAAATTATGGTACAACACTTACAGATATCTGTATCTGCTACCCTCAAATACTAATGTGACGTTGGCTATATTTTAAATGTGACCTTTCTTAAACCAACCCAAAGTCTTACTTCTATAAGTCCTCTAGAAGACCAGCAAAGGCTTTAAATGGTTGAATTATCACTCTAGCCCCCAACTTATGATTTAAAATAAATAAAATAAAAACAGTCCAATGCCAACTACTGTACTATGATTAAATTATTTATGTTAAAATATAGATTTGAATAATATCCACTAAAATTATTAAAAGTGTTTGAGAATGTTAGATTAGTTCTAAGTAGTCTTGTGGCTTAATTTGGTAGGTTAATATTTACATATTTATTTAAAAGTGAAAGTATGTGTTGGATATCATGTACTATACTATAAAAAAGAGATGTCATAAAAATTGAGACTGACAATATTTTATTTACATAGAGTTTATATTACTCTAGATATGGATAAAAAATGGAAATGAAACAGCATGTATAAATAAGTTCATTCCAAGCATTGTGAAGTTCACTGAATATAGTGAAAGAGCCTAAATTAAACTGCTCTCCAGTTGGAATAGATGAGGGCTACTTGGGTTTGGTTCTAAAGGAAGGTACATGAATATGAGAGATCCAAGATGGGTTTAATGGAAACAGCTAGTACAGAAAGATCTGAAGAGTATTCCAGATAATTGAATATCAATTACAAAGACTCAGCATGGGAAAAGTCTTGATCTTTTTTAATCATGATATAAATATTCTATTATACAAGGTTGGGCTCAGTTTATTGTGTATACAAAAGAATGATCAAGTATGTATTCAGATGGAAGAATTATGCAAAAGAAAAATTGGTCAGTGATCTTTTGGACAAGCTAAAATTTTTATTTTAAGTATTGAGAAAGTTCTAATCAAGGGAAGAAAAACTTGCCACTGCTAATTTGAATAACACCAATGTGATGTTTAAGTGGTAGCATAGCTATTTATAAATTCCATTAAAATAAAAATATTATATGATGTTATTAATTGTATAGAATGCACAGTGTCCTCAGGTTAATTTCTAGTACCACAAAGCAACAATAGAAACAGTTGTGTTAATAATGCCCATCCTCCTGTAGTTCCAGCACTGGTTAGCAAGAAGCAGGAGGATCATTTATTCAAGGTCATTCTTGGCTACACAGTGAGTCTGAGTTCGGCCCGGGAGACATTAGAAACAGTCTAAAAGAGTTAAGTAAAGAGAAAGAGAAGGGAGTAGGAATAGAAGAAAAGGAAGGAGAGGAGGGGAGGAGGAGGGGAAGAGAAAAGGGGAGAGTACTTGACTCTCTCTTTCCAACATGTTATTGTACTTACAACATTCGCTGTCATACTCACATCTGTTGAGGGATCATATTACTTACGGCATGTCAGCTGATATACCAGACATCCTCTTTCAATGCTGACAAAACACAAATGCCTTTCCTATATCACCACCAGACTCTTGAAACAATTTCATTCAGGGTTTAGGAATCAATTACTTGGGAAGAAGGTTTGATAATCTAACAACCACCTTTGTCAGAGACCATTGCATAAAAATAGTATCTTCAGCATTCTGCTTCAGGCCATCTCTACCAGAAATTGCAAAGATGTCATTTGGCTTAGAGGTATTGCCTAATGTTTTGTTCCTAAAGGTGCTATTATGCTAACAATAAATCTGAGCAGACCATAAGCAGAATGTGGATTGTGATATACTCAATATTCATCACACTTGAGCCACAGGAATATCCATTATATGCTTCTGGGATCCTTGAGTAAAAAAAGTTTATTACACCTGCCAATTTCCATGGATTTGCTGTGTGATACATAGCCTTCTGTGAAGAAATCTTGATCACAGTGAACATTTCCATTCTTGTGGCTTTTCGTTGCAGGTAGTTCATTTCATCAGTAGTTTACACAGGCTCTCAATTCAATAAAAGGCACATTTGAAACAGAGTAAAGTCCAAGATATCATATACTTCCCAATGAACTTTCCCAGAGGTTGCTAACTGTGAGTATTTAGGATTTATATTTTCTATGGAATTCTTTTAGGCTAACTCATTTATAAAAAAGTAAGCTAGATGAAAATGTTGATGACATTAGATATTTTATTTATTGGTATCTGTCCTAAAATAATTTAATTAAAAATCAATTACTTTGGCAGAAAATTTGAAAATTAATACATTTGTATGCAAACAGCAGCAGAAAGAAATCTTGTAATTTTAAGACCTTTCTCAAAAGTAATTGATACAGTTGGGAACAGCATCATATTTAGCCTTGAGGACATAATAGAAACCTCACAATGCTAGAGCAGACTTTCATTCTATTCAACCACTAAGTTTGACTGTCTCTACACTCGAGTCCTTGAGTTACTCAGTCTCTTACTGTAATCTTAGACTCAAAAGCCAATACTTCCTTAGGTCTGACCAGATATGGGCTCAGTTGAGAGAGGGGTGGGGAAAGAGAGAGAATGGGTGCATATGTGAGCAAACACATGCATGGAAGACACAGGTCAACCTCAATGGCCTTTCTTCAGGCACTGTCTAAGTTCTTCAAGGGAGAGGATGTGGCTCTCTCCACTTCCTGCACATTGGGATTACAAAGAATCATAAATGGCTTTTAAAAAATGATTCAGGGAATCAAACGTTTATCTTCACACTTTCAAGGAAAGCAGCCTTATGGAACAAGCAATCAATCTTACTAGTCCTCAGGTTGTACCGACAGAGTTCACACAAAAATGCTCAACACAGAACAAAGCAAACAAGTACAAATGACATACAAATGAACAATTCTTAATTATGAGACAAATGAACTTTGTTTTGTTTTGAGACAGGGTTTGTCTGTGTAGCTTTGTGCCTTTCCTAGAACTTACTTTGTAGCCCAGGCTGGCCTTGAACTCACAGAGATCCACCTGCCTCTGCCTCCCGAGTGCTGGGATTAAATGTGTGTGCCACCAGGCCCAAGAGAACTTTTTAAATTGCAATGCAAACAATACAATTTTGTTAAAATAATAAAGTTGATATACAAAACTTTGTGCAGAAATACTTAAGGTTTGTCTTAGTGATAGGATTTCTGTTATGATGAAACATCATTACCAAAAGCAAATTGAGCTGGAAATGCTTTATTTTTCTTACTGTTCCATATCACAGTTCATCCTAAGGGCAGTTAGGATAGGAATTCAAACAGGGTAGGAATCTGGAGGCAGAAGCTGATGCAGAGGCCCCATGGAGGAGTGCTGTTTACTGTCCTGCACCCTTCAGCTTGCTGAGCCTACATCTGTATCAGTATAGCATCCAGGATCATCAACCCAGGAATGGCAACATCCACATCAAGGGGCTAAGCCCTCCTACATCCATCACTAATTTAAAATCGCCCTAAATACTTACCTACAGCCCTTTGTTCTGGGGGCAACTTTTTAATTGAGGCTTCCTCCTCTCGGTGACTCTTGCTTGTGTCAAGATGACATAAAACTAGTCATCACAGATACTGTGAATCCTCAGTGCTAGCATAAATATGTTCCTTGAGTGTGTGCTTATTTTTATTACATTTAAGATTCAATTTTTTTTTATACTATCACTAAGGACTACAGCGCTTCCCTCAAACTCTGAATTTAAAACTTGCTATTCTTGCCAGGCTCTGGTGGTTCAAGTCTTTAATTCCATCACAGATATCTGTTACTTTGATGTCAGCCTGGTCTACAAAGTGAATTCCAGGACAGCTAGGGCTACACAGAGAAACCCTTTCTCAAAAAACCAAAACAACAAAAAAACAAAACAAAAACAAACCCCAAAAACTTGCTTTCCCCTGTAGTGGGTAGCCATTCCGGCTTTGGTCTGGAAGTTCCAACCCCCATTGAATCTTCGGTAACTATCACTCCTACAATGAGGGGCCAAGAGAGGACCCTGAAGACCCGAGATCCAGATGCGCTGCCCTCTCTTTGTGCCTGGACCCTGGACGCTAGAGGTAGACCAAACAGAGTTCTCCAGAGAACACCGCTGGACTGTGCTACGTCTTTCCCAGACCCTGTAGCCTATCCCTTCATTTGTGAATTACCCCACAAAATAAACCTCCTTTTTAACTACGTGGAGTGGCCTTAATAATTTCACCAATATTCCCCCATCCTAGATAACTTAAAACAGCTATATACGATTGTTCAAATAATTATCACTTTTACATTATGACCATCCAATTTGCTCCATTAATAGTAGTTAATATTTTAAATGTCAAATTTAAATGTTTTAGCTATAATTGGAAAATTGTTGCAAATTTCTCCAGTTTTACTTAGAAACAGCGCATGTTGCTCAGCTTTCTATTGCTTTCATAAACACTGAAATGTATTGACAGGTAAAGAGGAAACATTTATTTTAGCCCACATGTTCAAAGACTTCATTCTAGGATCAAATGGCCATATTGTCTTATTGTGAGATAACAAATGAGAGCCCAGGACAGAATAAAATTTAAAGAGGAAGAATGTGAGATTCTATGGCGAATTCGAGGTGTTGCCCTTCTAAATCCCTGCTGACTAGTGTTCAAATGTCCTGGAAATTACTTTGCAGATGACCAAAGGAGAAAGGTAAACTCCTACCCAGCTACAACCTCTTCAACTACAATGGTATCATGCCTGCAAGATGTGCTAGTTGCAAAAGTGGCACAAAGTTTGGGGAGTAACCAAGCAATATCTGGCTGGATTTAAGGTTATTCCATCAAATGGAACCCATCCCTGACACTACTTAAGTGGGCAAGAACACCTAAGGCTAGATAGGCCAGAGACCTAAGGGAACACCCACTACTACTATTCTGCAATAAAATAACTCCTAATAATATTATACTATACTTATATATTAGGGCCTTGCTCAGCCATTATTAGAGAAGCTTCTTCCTGCAGTGGGTAGGAAGAAGTAGAGAGACCCACAGCTAGACAATGTTCAGAGAGTTAAAAACCTTTAAACCCTCAGTCTTAAATAGAATGTCTCCACCAAATCCCTCCCCTTGGGAATCATGAAACCCTGTGGAAGGAGAAGCTGAAAGATTGAAGAGACAGCAGGGATGGAGGACATCAAGGAAACAAGGCCTTTGAATTACAGAAGAACCATTCCCCATAGAGACTGAGCAAGCCTGCATAGGGTCTGGAAGATGTGCACCTGATGGAGTCCCAGCACTGTGAGGGGAAGTGTATGCAAGCTCCCATCCCTAACCAAGTAGCTGATTGATGTCTCCTTACAAATGAAAAATGAGGTTTCTCCTGCTGCGTCTCACTGGGTATATAAACCACTTCTAAGGATAGGCACCATACACTGAAGTGGATGGTGAACTCTCACTGGCAGGGCTCCTTTTTTTTAAAGAAAACTTTACAGGTTCTTTGTGTACATATTTTGGCTTCTGATTTTTTGTTTTTATGAGATTTCTGTGTATGCAAACATGTGTGTTTCTGAATCTACTTGTGTTTTTCCCTTGACTATTTTTCTTTGCTTGTTTGTTTTGCCCTATTCCTTTTTTTTTTGCTCTTAGTTATTATTATCGTTTTAGATGTCTGTTTGTATTATAATGAGAGAGAAAGGGTGTGGATTTGGGTGGGTAGGGAAGTAGGACATTCTGGGAGGCACTGAGGTATAATCAAAATATATTGTATAAAAAAAATCTATTGCCTTCTTCTAGGTTAGACTCCCTCTGACCTGAGTGACTCCCACTAGGTCCAATTTCTTCAAGGTTTACCATCTTCCAGCAGCACTACAATGGAGACCAAGCTACCTTAACCACATGGACCTTAGAAGACAATTAAGGTGTTGTGGTGATATTTTGTTTGTGCTCTAACAAATAAAGCTTTTCTTGAGATCAGAAAAGCAGAGCAGCCAGCCACTTAAAAACTTCTTACCTCTAGGAAACCTCAGATTGAAAAGGATGAGCTCCTGTCTCTAACCCTGCCTTATCACTTCCTTTCTCCACCCAGCCATACCACTTCTTTCTTTCTCCCAAGTACTGGGATCCCAAGTGCTGGAATTAAAGGTTGTGCCACCACTGCCTGGCCTCTAGTGGCTAGCTCCGCACTCTGATCTCCATGCAAGCTTTATTTGTTAGAGAACAAACAAAACATCACCACATTTCCCCCTTTTTATCTAAAATAAAAAAGAATGTTAGGAGTGTTGGGAGGATACCATGGCTTGGTACCAGACCATGGGAGATGAGGTCTAGAGGCGATGGGAGTAGTTAGGGAGTTTGTGGAAGTGTAGGATGAGAGAAGGTCACTGATCTTCTCTGTCTGTGGTATCCCTTACCCCTACACTCTGAGGGCATAGAAGTGATGACTTGACAGATAGAAGAAGTGATAAGGCAGGGTGGAGACAGGAGCTCAGCCCCCTTTCAGATGGAGGATTCCTAGAGGCAAGGAGTCTTTCTAGGGGCTGCTGCTCTGCTTCTCTCATCTTTCAGCTTTCACCCTGATACCTGATTCTGGGGTTTTACTATTAAGACCCATTAGGATTCTGTCTACAAGGTGTGGATTATATGACATTCTACATAGTGACTTTAATGAAATGAAATATTTAATACATTTTGAGCTTTTTTTCTCACTATAGAAGATGCAGCATAGAATTATACTCACCAAGTTTAGGCTTCCTATACACGTGCTACTCTAGCAACAATAGAATCTGTTTCTACAGTTTTATGTTTCTCTCTTATACTCATATAGAGTCAACCCAGTCACACTGTTTAGTATTAATATATTTAAAAAGTGTGAGAAAGAGGAGGAGACGAGGCAGAGACAAAGGTAGAAGAAATAGAGACAAAACTGGAGGAGAAGAAGAAGAGGAAGAAGGAGAGGGAAAGGGAGAAGGTGGGAAGGGGGACAAGAGAGAAGAGGAGGAGAATCTGAATAAGAATCAAGAATAATTATGCCCATCTCAAGATTCTCAACATAATTATATCTGCAAAGCATATTTTTGCAGCTTATATAATACTTGCAATTTCCAAACAACAAGCCAAGATATTTATTTGGGGGACATTTTTAACCACCCCACAACCATTAACTAAGTAACTTAAATGTCTTTAGTCAACAATTATGTTCTTAGTTAAATGGGTCTCTGTGTTTTCCCAATATTAAAAAAAAACATTAAATCAAGACAAATACATTTTTAAGTGATCATACTCTGAGAAATGTCTTAGGATCAGTGATGTCTGCTTAAACATATTAGGAGTCACTACAAAGATCCAAGATCCAGAATCCTCCATCAGGGTGTGAGGAAAAAGTTATGAAGTTCATTAAACAAAAGACAATACAAAAGTGACCAATCACAAAAAAATTATGTTTTATATTGAATATAAGGTTATTGAAATATACACATTTTAATGGATTATAACAGTGAAAGTAGAAAGGGAAACACAGGCAATTGTGAAAGACGTGCCTGACTTTAAGAATGAATACAGGAGCGGGAGGAATGAAAGAGAACATATATTAAAGAAACAGAACTCCATCATCAGCCAGTTCTCTAATCTAATGTAGTTCCCACATGGAGTGAGCACCGTGAAATCCCAAACGAAACAAACAGATTTAAATCAATGTTCTCTTGTGTAAAACAATATCACCATCTTTACCTCTGGGGTGATGCTTAGCTGAGATTACCATATTTAAATGGCTATGACTTAAAAGGAATAGATTCAATCTGTTCTTTACTGATGAAACTGTGCACCAAGGACATGATTATTTCTCCCTTAGGATAAGGCAAAAGGACATGTTGAATCACAACCAAATTGTATAAATAGAAGTTAATAGAAGAGACAGAGTATTTCTCATATTTGATATGTGTTCTGAGAACAATGGTTTTATTTTAATTTAGCACAAAAGGTCTTTTAAAGAGCCTATGCTAATTCAATAGACACATTTAAAGGGCAAAATGTTAATGTAGAATTTTGACAGGAAGCTGAAACTTAAAGTAGGCATAGAGTTCTTCGAACGTGGATAATTTGGGGGCACCTTAATGGCTTTTCTATCTTCTTTTAATCTATTACATGAAAGAACATATTATTATTATTTAACTTCAGTCTGTCTTTCAGAGGGGATGTGACATAAACCAAAACAATGTGATCACTTTGAATAAATATGACTGTGGTTCTCTGAGATGTTCGACTTGCTAATGATGTGAATACTTTTGTAAGGTCTCTTATTCTTTTGCACATATTTTAGTATTCTCATGGCTTTTTATATCTTGAGATTGCTAGTAGACATTTTTGTCATTATGACATTTTTGAATAAGAAATTATTATATTCTTGCATTTTCCTCATGTTGTTATTGAATTGTTACAAATTTGTAAGAAATAGATAGTAGTTGTCATTACACAAGTAGAGGGAATCAGAGCCGGTATGAAGATTGTCAAGGGGCCTCTCTGATAGCCATGTGACCTAGTCAGTTCTGAAGCTATCACACAATGTAGGTAACTAAGCTTGGCAATTAAGACTAGAACTCCATGCAGAGGTGGGCTGGAGAGATGGTTCAGCAGTTAGTGCTTGCTACTCTTGTGGAGAACCTGAGTTCAGTCCCCAACATCCAAGTGATGGCTAATAGTTGTACTACAGTTCCAGAGTATATGATATCTTCTTTTAGCTTTCATAGGCACCAGAAAGGCAATACACTCACACACATAAAAAAAAAATAAATGCATCTTAAACAAAAACAAAAAGACTAATTGCACTGAACAGGTTGTTGCTAACCATTTACTATTTACAGCAATTGCTACAACTATTTACAGCCACTATTGTAGCCTCTATTATTCCAGGTCCTATTAAGTTCAACCTTATAGCTCTTTATAAAGAGCTGAAGATAATTAGCCTTAAGTCTAGGCTGATTGATAATTTGTAATAATGGGAAGAATGTCAGGGAATTGACTTTATCTGGACTCTAAGTCCTGGTATCATGAGTCTCTGTTTTTGAGATTTTATTTTGAAGTCCAGATTAGCCACCATGTGAAAAACTCTGATTCCCAAGCAGCTGAAAGACCATGAAGATCAAAGGCAAGCCAGCATAGCTATCTCAGTGGAGCTTGTCCTGGAATAGTTATGACTCAGGTGAGTCTAGCTCACCACAGATACAGTGCATCAGAACAAAACCCAAAGCATAGGCCAGTGAAACATATCCCACAGAACCATTATGCCAATATATGGCTATTTGATACATCTGGTGATTTAAAAACCTCGATTTAAGTTTTTTTTTAACAGGGGAAATTAATTAATAAACAGATATGACAACCCTTAGATTAAATGGAAGAACATATCTATCCCCCTTTGATATTTGAAGAAGGATAAAGAAAGAACTCTAAGATTTTTTCCAGTTTTGCAAGAGCACTTTACATCACCTTTGACTACACTTTACCTTAGCATAACTTTTCTCTAATAATCTCTATAAATTTGAGAGAAAATATAAATTTCATTTTATATACATGAAGACTTCACTGTAAATAAAATACAAATGGATTTATAAATGGTAAGTTACTAATCACACTTAACCAAATTCATATTTGAAAATTCATAAATTTAATAACAATGTCTCATAAGAGTTATTTTATATATTTTTAAGGATTAAACTTTCTATTTGAAGTAAAGGTTACTCTCACAACTTTACCACTTGGTCATTCAAATAACACATGGCTTGTGCATTTTGTAAGTTGTTTCATCTCAAGGAAGATATACAGTACTAATATATTTATCAATCTAAACGCATAATAATAGAACACTTTACCTGCACAAGAGTTTATGAGTGGCAGCAGAATTACCAGTTTCCATAGCAACCTCATCTCCACGTTCTAAGGTCAAAAATTTCTCCCATGCAATCAGCAGAAAAGAAGATTGTATCTTCTAGTCAGTATGTCAGCAATCTATCTGAAGGAAACAAAATGGACAAACATGACTATCGTATATGTATCCCTTCGAGGCCAGCCTGGTCTCCAAAGCGAGTTCCAGAAAAGGCGCAAAGCTACACAGAGAAACCCTGTCTCGAAAAACCAAAAAAAAAAAAAAAAAAAGCATCGACTAAACTTATTAAAATATATTATAAAAATAAATCAACAGAAATGACTATACATTTTAATACTCATATTTTGCTGAGCCTCACAAATTTCAGTTCACATTGTCATAATTTCAGTTCACATATTAACTATATGTCATCAACTGCTATAAAACTTTTAATATATGTCATCATCTGCTATGAAACTTCCTATAGTTTTAGTTAATTGGAATAGTACTAATTCAATGCATAACATGTGGATTGAATTTTCCATTAATTGAATTTTCAGCCTGTGGTTTTTATATGTATAACAAAGATTTCATAGAAATCACACATTTTCTAAATGTCCTATTCAAATTATTGAGAACATACTCATTATGAGCCATTACATTTCTTGATGTTACTAGAACGAAAACCAATATTATTACAAATTTCTGTAAGAAATCAATTGCCTGTGGCATTAACTAATTAAACAATTAACCATAATTGTTTCTAATTTATTTTGACATTTTAGCTATTCCATGACAAATGAGACCAAGAGAAGGTGCTAGCTTGCCCTTTACTTCATGAAAGAAATCTAATAATAGGTTTATAAACACTGATAAACTCATAAAAATTAGAATAACCCTAGGATAAACTCACCTGGGTCATTTTGATGGAACTATTGGACAGCAAATGAAATTTTTAGTGTAGTAGAACTATATTTAAGCTCAAATAACTTTTTAAAGTATTTGGATATATATATATATATATAACTAATAAATAATAAAATTCGATAATTTCCAGATGTTTTAAATTTTAAAAAGCTTTCACTTATTTCTGCATCTATTTATTCCAGAAAATAAGTATAAATCAATCCATCAATAAAATATAAATAAATATAAGCATAAATAGTTATGATAAACAGTGATTATATTCTATTCCATAAAAATAAAACTTAAATGTTCTCAAGACTTGAAGAAGAGATGAAAATCACAGGCAGAAACAAGCAGTGCTCAGGTCAGAAAACAACACTGAGTTGAGGATGCTGATGATGACCTCACAGTGGGATTTCCATTTCCTTTCCCATTACATATTTGAAGTGTCACTTCTTAAATGTAAGCCAAATCATATATTGCATTCATTCATTCATTTGTTCACTTATTTATATTCTCTATAAGACTTTATGTATTTACCTGTGAGCAATGAATCTAAAATCTTGGTTAGAGAGACATTTGATAAAATAGGAAAAAAACAAACAAACAAAACAGAAAACAAAACTTGGTAAAAATTTAGCAAAAGCAAATAAAAAACATAAACCAAACAGAAATAGAAACAAAATCATAAAGAACCTTCTGCACACAAGGTCAATAACCTATAAGTGGCTTGTAGTATTGCAGGGAAGAGCATATGTCTAATGGGTAAATATGTCAGGAGCGAAATGAAAGAGCACAGTGCCAAGGGAGTGTGCTCCAAACTTCGCTGAGTTTGCAATGACATGCACAGTATCTAGCACAATGTTCAAAAGAACAACTGTAGAAGATAGAGGAATAAATGCTCAAATATGTGAGACCTGTAGGTTTTCATTTGGAGTGTTTGGTCAAGACTTAATGTAAATCTCTACTATCCAAATAAATAAATAAATAAATAAATAAATAAATAAATAAATAAAATAAAACCATGGGTAGAATAAATGCTGTGATTATATAGATGAATTAAATTCTGCTTTTATAGCCCCCAAAGTGATGATTTCTTTTTATCTTCAGTAGCAGTTTTGAAGATAAAGAAAAGTTTACCTCTATATGAACCTTGTTCCTCAAGCTATTTTTTCATACCCACTAGAATACTGACAACCAACTTTTCTTTATAAAACAAGGATTTTACCGTATTCTGACAGTATTTTAAAACTTTGAATTATTCTCTATCACACTTACAAATTCCCCGAAATAATATTCACAATCATATAAATTTGGAATCTTCCCCTTCCAGCTGATTTATCTATAAAACACGCCCATGACAATAATCTGTTCCCTAATCACTATGAATGCACCATCTATTAACTGTAAAAATATTGTTTGATTTACATAGAATTTCCTCCCAGACTCTACAAACTCCTTAAAATCTGCACCACAGTAGCATAGCATATTTCCCTGTTTTCTCTGCACAATATCTATGTACTCAAATGTCATGACAGAATTATTAATAGTAGTTCTTTCTCCAAAAGTCACAGTTTACAAGATAAATTATATGGTCCACTTATTTCATGGATATTCATTATTTCCCCTACCAGACTCTCTCATCTCATGATTAAAGCTCTGTGGGTGTCTCCAGAGAAGCACAGCTCCTCATACAGGCCCCGTTTATAAAGTTGTAGCGGTAGTGCCTCTGCCTCTTAGCTCCAGGAATCCATTTCCTTTGCTCCAGTATTTTTTAAAGAGAAATACATATTCCTTAATGCTGAAACCATTAACAGTGAAAGCCAAAGACTAATATTTCTACTATTAATACTTAAATCTCTTGATCTGATATAAAATGCTATCTTGTAGGTATTACCATGACACAGTCTGAAGTTATAGCTAAAAGCTCACAGTTCCCAATTTAGGAATTTTTGCTAATACTCTGCAACGTTTGTTTCCCTTATTAGTCTCGAAGTCTGGTACCTACCTATCAGAACACCACCTCCAAACGGGTTGCAACCTCAAACAGCTCCTTCTTTCCTCAACTGTCAACTCATTTCCATATATAAGGCTAGCATGGTGCCAGCAGAATCTAAATCTTCCTGTTTATTAGTCATGCATGTTGCCTCCCATTCTTCCACTCTCCTGTTCTCTTTGTCCTGAGCATAACCTTGCACGTGCCCTTTCTTTCAATTGCTGCTGTGAGAAACAAATTTGCCTCTTATGCTTCCAATATTGTAGAGATTTTCCCTTCTATCCAAACAACCTACAATACTATCTGAAGTCAGAGGATCATGAAACAGCCAACTGTGCAGGCCCTTGTGGAAATCTAAAACGCCTGAGTGACTAAAATAAATATTTTGCCAAATCTTGTTGGTTATATATGCTGTCTACTGCTATTGCATCTCACTAGTATACTTACTTTTCATCTTCAAAGTATAGCAATTTTCCACAAAGTTTCTAGAGATAACTGCTCTGATGTTTAGCAATGTGCTTAACAAAGGACCCACGATATAGGTAGTTTTCATGCTTTACCTTAAAGGTAAGCACTACAAAATCTACTTCCTCACGATGGTTCATAAGTGAGTTAGAGAGAAAGCATAGTTATTGGAGGGGAAGTGCTAGGTATGTAATTGGCAGCAGAACAACTTAGCAGCTGGTAAAAAAGGCTAAATTGGAAATCAGGCAGTTAGATCCAACGACCATCTTGCGTAACTGTGGAACATTGGTGCTTAATTAATAATCATGGATTCCAAATTTCCTCCTTTGAAAACTGAAGAGTTTGACATACAAATCACCTTAAAATTTTTGTATTTCTTCTAGAGTTGCTTGATTCATATTCAGTGTATAATTTCATAGCAAACATGCTGTCCTTTCCCACCTGATTGCTTATCAGCATAGGCTAATGACGGCAAAGCCCAAAAGACATTTTATTTGCTATTGCTGTGGAAACATAGCCTAAATATTTAGGCATTTTTTGCCTTTTATAAGAGTTAGGTTTATGAAAGTTAAGATTGCTCAAGGATCAGGAGAATGTTCTGGCTCAATAGAAAATATCTAGCTAACAAAAGTTTGGCATTTATTTGCTGATAGAGACTAGGGTAGAAATATTCACTGTATAAAATGTATGCTGGTCAGTGATCTGAAAGGCAATCACATGTTTCTAGGACCTTGCGATTACTTAAGGCTAAAGGCATGAAGAAAGAAAGGTTACAAAACAAACTTAACTTACAATAACTTCTACAGTGTTAAGAAGTTTTATAAATGTGTCACAAGCATCCTATTTCAGGTATGGGTTATAGGCCATGCAATCTTTTAAATGGTATTTTGGATCAAAGAAGTAGGTGCCTCAGTTCATAACCTAACTGCTAAGGTTATTGTTCTATTATTACTAGATGAACTTTATGGCCCCTAGACTGTATGTCTTCACTTTTTCTCTCATGAAATTTCTCAGTGTCAGCTTTTCAATGTTTCAAACACTTTAAGAAAAGATTATGTTTAGGTCTACAATTCCTTTCTTATTATTAAAAAAAATCTCTGACAGTTCTAATATATATGTAATTTTGGAGGCAAACCCTTTCTCAAAACACTACACTGGACCTTTTTATTAAACTTAATATGAATATTTATGACTTTCTGATAAAACAAAATATTGGTCAATGATGGAATTTTGTACATACATATGGTACTATATATACATATATACAGTGAAAAAGCTTGGATTCATATTTGTGCATACGTATGTGTAAATACATATTTATACTATATTACCTTCCTGAAGGTTATTTATGATTCTCAAGGTGACATTATCTAGAATCACTGAAGGGACAAACCTCTAGACATGTTTATGAGGAAGTAAAGATTACATTATTTGAGGTGGGAGAGTCCATCCTAAATATCAGTGGTACTGATGATTCCTGGGCTGATGCCCTGGACTCCATCAAAAGGAACAAGTTAGCAAAGAATCAGAATTTTTCTTTGCTATTTGAGCCACTGACACAGTGTGGGGATGTGATGTGACCTGAATGAAGAACCCTTAATATACGAACCAAAATAAAACTTTCCATCCTTAAGTTACTTTTCTCTGGTATTTTGCAATAGCAGCATGTAAATTACCTAATGCTCATTAAGCTAGGCATTAACACAAGTCAACAACTGGTAGCCTGTTGAACAAATTAAACCCTATGCCTACTTTTGTAAGTAAACTTTCACTTGAACCCACTGTGCCTATTTATGTATTCGTGGTCTATGTCAGCAGTGGCAGAATAGAATCGCAGTCCATATGGCCTGCAGAGCTAACAGTATTTACTGTCTGACCTTTTATGGCTTTGAAGCTTGAGGAAATTTCTTTGCAGATGTCTGGACAAACTCACTTTAAACTCTATAACACCTTTAGCAGGGAAGAGTTCACTCAGTACAAAGATTACAGAACTGCACTTACCTAACTCTATATAGACAATCTCAATGAAAATACCATATGCAAGTAGGAATAAACCCTGGGTTCTGCATGTTCAGCATCTTCAGACTCTGAATTCCACCTTTATGTGACCTCTTCTAACCATAAATTCTAGATCTGCATTCTGATCTCAAAAGTTATATGAGCAAATAATTAAGAAATTATTCTTGTGGCAAAGGGGTCATACCCAATGCAAACCTCAGACAATCTTAAAAGCTTCTTTAGGTGTTTCAGAATAGTCACTTTTCCTTGTTTTTTAGAAGGGATAAACTATCTACCCTTTGGCTCTAAAATCCCATAATAAGTCCCTATATTCCCTGTGAACCAGGAATAAATATGAACATCAAATATTGACTCTACATAAGGATTTAGAAAATTATGTGTTATTGTCACCATCATTAAAATTGGTATACCCATCAGGCATGGGAGATAATGAGACTCATCATAACTAGAGAGACATTATCATTCTTCATCTTTCACAAGAGGGTTATTCTAGCTTTTGTTTTATCAGAGAACTGGGGATATTTGGTTGTCTAAAATGCCAGGCTGGATGTGTATGTACATAACTTGAAATAAGCCTTTATATGATATGGAGCTCATATACTATTGTTGTCTGTTCTTAATTACTGTATTTATCAAGCTACAGTGAATGCCACTGATAATCTAGAATGCTGCATTTTATGATGGACAGACATCGGGGAGATAAAAGAAATTGTTCATCTCTTTTAATATAATGCTCTTTAATTACTGTAGGTAGATTTAAATAACACCAACTTGAGTGACAAAGAATTATGTTATTTAATGAATATGAAAATATTTATGTCAACTGAACATTATATCTTTCTCTTAACTCAGTTGCACTATCTGAAATGTTTTTGTCACATTGGTAGTAGAAAAAAAAAAAAGGAATGCCCACTAAATGGGTTTAGTTATTGCTCTTCCTAACTTTAAAGCAATACAATGGCCAAAGCAGGGTTGTTTCTTCAAAACATTACCCAACTTCTTGCTCTAAACATGACTTATTTGTGACCTTTGGGTTTGTCAATAAACCATTGTTGTGAAAGCATGGCCAGAAACAGACTTTATTCTTTCTTTATCTATAGAAACATTGATATTAATGAATTTCCTAGCAGAGATCAAGATCCATTCTCAAATGGTATGTTAATCATCAGAACAAATGTGCTCAGTGCTAATTGCTCTTTTGTCTTTAATTGACAAGTTAATTAACTGCATCAGATAAATTAAAAAATCCCCATTTCACTTTCTTCAGGTGGCTCAAGTGTTTTATATTGGTGTAATAAACATCTATCGTCAATAGATAGGAGAAAATTCTCATTTTTACAACAACATTTAAACTTAGTATTCATAGTTATTTATTGTCAACTTAAATCAAAATTAAATTTAAGTGAAATATTTATGACTTGAAAAATTTTGGTTTTGGCTTGGAAACCCTACCTGTCATTAAGTCAGGCCAAAAACCAAGACAAATTGTACAATAATGTTCTTTGTTTTCAGAATATAAGCTATCATTTATGATAATTGTTATGCTAAGTTCTCAAAAATAGGTAAATATGCCGGGCGGTGGTGGTGCACGCCTTTAATCCCAGGCAGAGGCAGGTGGATCTTTGTGAGTTCGAGGCCAGCCTGGTCTACAGAGCAAGATCCAGGAAAGGCGCAAAGCTACACAGAGAAACCTTGTCTCGAAAAAACAAACAAACAAAAAATAGGTAAATATAATAGATGATGGATTAGTAGATAGATATAATACAACACATTTAATATGATCATAGAGTATTACTTCCTTTTGCAAAGGTATGACTCCATGATAAGTTGTTAACAGTATAAAAGAAATCATTTACATTTTTACTTTATACTTATTTTTAAATTTTCCATTATTTTTTGTTGTTTCTGAACTCAAGATGTAGCACAAGGTGGCTTTGAACTCATAATCTCCCTGCTCCAGCTTTCCAAATGACATACCAACTACTAGTTCATTTTGTCTGGTTTCAAATCAGAGAAACAAAGCAAAGTACTAACTCAGCCATCAGTACAGTCTCTCTCAGAAGCTCAGAGTAATTCCTGGAGGCCATGGATTCTTGCTGAAAGAGGCTAATGTGAAGAAATCGACATTGAGACCACAGAAAATCCATCCTTCCACTGAATTTTAAACCTAAAGGCACTTCAGTATATAGATGACAAAATCAGACATTTTACTTGCTTAGCTGAAGAAACAGAAGCCCAGAGGATACCAATTGTTTCCACATTTCAGTTCAGGTTTGAGAATAAGCCCCAGGCCTTGAAGTCACAAGAGTTCTCCCCAACTTTCTACTTCTTGGGATCTGTGACAATGGATATATCTCCTAAGGCCCGATAAGGATTCTGTGTGTGCCTATATTTCCATCTACTAATAGAGGTAAATCCTTCTCATAGAAATGTTTTTGGTATTCATATCATCCAGGATAGGAGAATAAAGGTGAGTGATACAGCTGTAATTTGGAGGTTTTAACATTCCTTCTCCATTCATAAAAAGGGTAATAAGAAACACAAGCAACTCTAACCTTACCACATTTAACATGAATCTTAAATGATCTTATAATAATAATAATAATAATAATAATAATAATAATAATAATAATAAAACCTCAGAGCCAGATATTGGGGTGAAAGCTGAAAGATTAGAGAAGCAGAGCAAGCCAGCCACTAATTAATTCTTACCTCTATGAAACCCTCAGTCTAAAGAGTACAAGTTCCTGTTCCTTCGTGCCTTATATACCTTTCTTTGTCCAGACATCACTTCCTAGGATTAAAGATGTGTGTGCTTCCCAGAACTGGGATTAAAGGTGTGTGCCACCACTCTCTGGCTCTGTTTCCAGTGTGTCCTTGAACTCACAGAGATCCAGACAGATATTGGCCTCTGGATAGGATTAAGGGTGTGTGCCACCACTCTCTGGCCTCTATGTCTAATCTAGTGGCTGGCTCTGTCCTCTGATCCCCAGGCAAATTTAGTAGGGTACACAATATATCATTAAAACTACATATAGTCAAGAACTAAGCTTGGCATAGTCCTAGTGCTATCATAGATGTAGGAGTGTGTAGATTGTATTTATATGGTTTATTTACTAGGTTGCATGGTTTTGTTTTGTGTTCTGTGTTTGCAGGATAGATTACTAGGTAGGAGTGGGCAGATCTTATTGGACAAGCTTGCCCAATATCAGATGAATGAGCACAGAATAAAGAAGGAATCAGTGCAGATCCCAATTTAGTCTGATAATGTTTTTAATCTTCTAAAAAGTAATGCTTTCTAAAATTAGTAGCTCATTTAATTTTGTACAGTTTTCTTGTTAAATACTAGAACAACAAACTAGGATAATTTTGGTTCTCAATAATGGGCTAAATAGTAAAATGTATAAGCAAATTACTAATACTAAAGAGAGACTCGATTTTTGTGTGTGTGTGTGTGTGTAAATTTCCTTTCACAATTTGCGGGTCACTAGTGCTCCATTTCCATTACTAAACTATGACATTTAGCAAAAAATACAGAAATTCAAGGCCGTCCTCTGCTACATAGCAAGTTCAAGGCCAACTGGGGCTAATGAGACCTTATCTCATGAAGCAAAACAGAAACAACAAGCACAAGCAATCAAAGAAAAATGATAGTGTTCAGATAATATCATATTGACAAAATAGATGAGAAGAAAAATTAATCCATGACAATAGGATGTGAATCCCTCTACTAAAGGTGAGTTTGGAGAGGCTTCTAGTGATATACCCAATCTCATTCAATATTTGATGAAAATTTTGATTGACAGAAAAAGAGATATAGTGAATATTAGAAAAAATATCAGAAATATCTACTTTGAAGAGAATGGCAGAGATGTACATATATACAGGCACAATATGTGAATTCATCTAAATAAGGAAGCAGATGTTTTTCTTTTAGTTTTATTGCTTCTTCATTAATTCCAATTACAAAATAGACAAGAATATTTTTAATAAGATTCTATTAAAAGATGTATGGGTACAAAACACTTAATTTCTTTGGGTAAAAGTGTAAATAGAGCTATGTTGGGAATAATATTAAGGAAAATAAATATCTTCCCTTTTTATATATTTAAGAAAATAAAAAGACTGTGAGATAATTGTGTTTCCTACTTTTCTATAATTTTCAAAATAAAATTAAAACAGATCTGTAGAGGCTATAACTATAAGTAAATCTGGCTATATGGTATTTAGGTGAAGTATTAGTAAATCTTGTGATTGGACTTAAGAAACTGTCTTATTTGAACTCATTTAGAGTCCAAGTAGGTTAAAGATTAGTGGTTTATTTCAACACCAATTTTAGAAAAGGTAAAAACCCAAAATTGACACAGAGTGTTAGGCTTGTATTCAGTGTTTGGGTGCCTTTTGACATAACAACCAAATGCCTATTAATGAAAGCATGGTGGCCAAAACAAGGGAAGTAAGACTACCATTTTCATCTCTGCTTTTGTGGCCAAGTATGGGGTTTGTATTCTCTTTTGAACACATGCTTTAAAACTTTGACAAATTGAAACACTCTCTTGGGAGGTAGAGCCAGGATGATGAAGTGGCTGGAAGCCATGAGTTATGAGGGTCAGTGGAAAGAAATGAGTATGTTTAGCCTGGGGAAGTGAGGATTTAGCAGGCAGAGGAGAGCCATCTTCAAATATTTGAAGTGCTGTCTTGTGGAAGAAGGATTAAACTTATTATTTGTGTCTCAGGAGAGCAGAACTGAGACCAAAGGGTGGACACTTCAGAGCAGCAAATCTGAGCTTAATAGCAGCCTTGAGCATTTTAACAAGTAGGATGTTTAGCCAGTGGTCAAGTGAACTGGCTGTGAAACCTAGACATTCTAGGACACACACATTCTTAGTAGCTCTGGGATTTTAGAGAAAGGAAATAAGGCTCTATGTGTTTGGGTGTTATGATAAATATAATGGGAAGAGGAGCATCTACTCACAGGATTTAGAAAAAGATCGAGTGAGTACATACATATGAAAGTAGAAAGGAAGAGTTCTATCTGTGAAATACTCAGATACGGTGTCATATTAATGATAAGGAGTATATAAGGTATAGCTAGCTGTCACCTTTTCTAGGATTTGTTTGAGAGTTTTCTTAACCCAGTAGAAATTTAAACTAGATGACCCCATTAGTCTTTCCAAACAAGGAGCTTTTTATGTTTATATAAAAGCAGCATGCTGAAAATCTTCTGACCGGGGCTCATTAACTACTATTTGAAGAGTTATGTTCATCAAAATCTGTTTAAAATTTAGAAAATCTCATATAAGTGTGAATATAGTAACTTCAATTTAAATATCTCATAATTCAGTATCACTTCGTCCAAATATGCATAATTTTAGAACACAAAAAACGTACCACAATCATCAAATGCGTGGTCTAAACTGGGTGTTTAACTAGACTCAGACAACCAATAAACAAACAATCAAGGGATTAACTGGTTCTTAGCACTATTGCTAGCCACAGACTGATGGAACAGCCAATAGTATAAGAGACAGCCCATTTCTTCTTTATGTTTCCTGCCCTGACTTGGAACACATTTGTATTGGCCAACTCTGAGCTTCATGAGCTGGAGAAGAATTCTGATTGCTGAGTCATTTAGGAGGAAGAAGAGATATAATGAGATACTGGGGGGGAGGTGGAATTTAGACAGAGACAACAGCAATAAGAATGATAATGTGGCTTATTGAAAGTAAAGATGCCCAGATGCACATCGATTTTGTTTGGTCACAGTCCTATAAAGTGTCTACAATTCTTATTTTAATTTTATGGATGAGGAGACTAAAATTATAGGTGCTTAGTAACCTGGAATATTAGCCATTAGCAAAATAATCTCATTGACCAATACCATCCAAACCCCAAGCCTGTGATTACTTCCACAACAGCCAATTAGTCAGACTCATAATTTTACCTAAAGTATCCTCTATGGAACTTAAGAAGACATAGTTCCTCCTAATTATGTTGTGAATTAGAAAGTCCTCCATTGTGAATACCCTAGACTGATTCCCATAGCTGCTTTTGGGACTTGAATGATGTAGTATGACATCAGACATTATAAAAAAAACACAAGATTAAAGCTAGTCCCATAGTTCCATTGCTGAGGAATTTCTCACTGCCCCCTCCATATTTTTATATATTGGAAAACTGCTAGTTTTTACAGGTCTCTTTATTTCTTCTTGTCCTTTCTCTTTCTTTTCTTCCTTATTTCCTTCTTTCTTAATATCTTCATTGCTTTTAGGAACAAATAGATAAATGTTGTGACTTACATTAAGATGAAATATTGAAAGAAAATAAATGTCTATGAAACTATATAGCTGTGAGATATTCATTGAGAAACACATGCACACATACACACTCACTTTTTTTTTTTGCAAATCTGTGCATTATGGAAGGGAGAAGAAAAATAAGTTACAATCACACACAGGAAAATGTGCACCAGTTCCACCCTGTTCCTGTTTACTAAAGTTCCTGTTCACCAGCCCCTGGGCAATTGGACATTTACAGTCTATTCCTTTAATTTGCCCACTATTGGGTGCATCCTGGCAGCCCTGACTTTACCAAAACAGGAATTGCTTCAAGAGGAAAATATAGTTGCCCGTCATCAATGATGCAGTAAAATCCTGGGAAATTCCTGTGCTAACGAGTTGTCAGCTACACATGACTTGGAGTCAGTGTGAGGAAAGCTTGATTGTCTGGTAGAACACTTGGCTGACTGAATGGGAAGGAAGTTCTGAGAAGTCACTCTGGAAGAGAATGGCAATGTGCAATCAAGGTCAGAGCATTCCTCTAAAGTGGCCTTTCCTTTAGTCTGCTAGAGTCAGGGGTGTTGTGGAAGGGAGGAATGTGAGCAAACATCTCTGGTTCCATAGCAGTCATTCTGGGAGGGTTTGGTAGGTGGCTGTGTGTGTACAAATAGCCCAACTCTTTGGCTGAGCCACCAACTCACTCTAGCAGTTCCTTGTGCACACCTGGAGAAACCCACTATGACCCTAAACTTGTTTGAACAAGATACTGACACTGTCAGTCCAATCATTCAGAGGGAAGTGGAAAGAGAACAGCAGCTAATAACTTGGTGACTTCATGGCCATCTCAAGAGGAAAGGGTCATTTTCAAGCTGTTGATGCTTACTTATTCCTTTTAGAACTTCTTTTTAGTTAGAAATCCTTTTTAGTTAAAACAGAATCCTTATCATGTTTTTAGGAACATAATAATTGTACAAAGTCATGTAGGTTGACCCTTGTTGTCCTGGATTTTATTGGTGTAGAATTAAACAAGGACTGTGCAGAGTGGAGGGAAAGGCCATTTTGAGATTTTTCCACTAGCATCAGTGTAACCCAGTCTTTGCCTCATAAGATACAAGGTTTTTTGTAGCCTTTACTTACTTCAGTGGGGTAACCTGGATTTCTCACAAAATGTAGCTACATTTAGTGTAAAATATAGCTACAACTGAAGCTTAAGGAAAGGATAAGTTTAGCTACTGAACATGCTTTAAATGGTAACAAATGAATTCAAGGTGTAATAAGTAACAACACCTGCTACTATAACTGCTATTATTTGTGTTATGAAGTATGAACTAATCATATGTAAAGGAACAGGCTATGCTGAAGATGCTTCTGTTTCAGCTTATTTTAGTCTAACTTCCTGGTGCTCTCTAATTGTGCATGCTTCTAAGTGATAGCAATCTTATTCTATGAAGGTTCACATTATACCTTCATTTAGTCAAGTTACTATTAATAACTTAATGAATGGAATATTCATGGTATGTATATTTTTGACAATATATTTTTATATCCTATTTTCAGGATCTTCTGCATGTATGTCTCCTGTCTGCAGAAGATATATTGCTGAGAGAATTCAATGAATGGATGGGTGATTAGCTGTTATCATTGAGTACCTTAACTTTATTTCAGTGATATTATAGGATTAGCCTTCAAGAAGTAATAGCACTTTGATTTTTTTCTTTTTGTTTTGTAGCTAAAACTTAGCACAGTCTCCTTGAAACACCTTTCAATAAATGTCAGAAACATTCATTTTAAATAAATAAGAGAAATAATGACACTTAACCTTGGCTAACTGGCATCAAGCAATTGTGATCCAATTGATTTAAAATAGAAAAATGAGTGATTGAAGAACAGAAGACACTTGAGGTCTGTATAAAGATATCACATAAAGGCACCATCCCCATGCATACACACACACACACACACACACACACACACACACACACACACACACACACGAGAGAGAGAGAGAGAGGGAGAGAGAGAGAGAGAGAGAGAGAGAGAGAGAGAGAGAGAGAGAGAGAGAGAGAGATTGCACAATGTTTTTTCTGACAAAGGACCATTTGCCTATGCAACAGAAGTCTTATAAAATTATGATAAAGCTAAGTATTTTTATCACCCATTAACATCATGGCTATCATAATTTCATTGCAGAACGAGTTACTATGTGTTTGTGGTAATATGATGTGAACAAAATACTATGTTACTCACTGAATAAGAGTACAGCACATATCATCATGTACACTACATAATACTTAATGGGGGTGATAAATGACTGCTTCTGCATTTACTGTTCTACATATTTGATTATTATCTCAGAGTGTACTTGTCTTTAGAGCTTCACAAATCTTATGTTTATTGCATTCCCTGATTGAACCAACAAGCAGTGTAGAGTGATTGAACTGCATCTTAAGTTTTGTATAAGGAAAGTCTATCATCCTCATACAAGACATAATCTCTGAGTAACACATTTCTCAGAACATATATTCATTGCAGGGCAGTATGTAACTGTGGATGTTTTAATCTGCATACCTGGCACATCAACAACTGAGTTGCAATTTTCTGCAGTGATTTGGATCTGTATGTGAAGCTCCAGTATGGTAAACTTGAACTCCCAAATGTATAGTCATACTTAACTACATACTATTTTGTCATTAGAAGGTCCATACCATGCATCACCTGGCCAGTATGTGAGCGTCTGGGTTCCAGGCATGAAAAATATGAATTTGAAAATATATTCATCACATTGCAAGATGCTACTCGGGCTTGAGAGTAGAAGTGTAATCAAAGCTGCATCGCTTAGAAACTTCAGGCTCAACCTGCCTGTCAATTCCCAGAGTATACTGGTTTTTCAGAGGACATGTGCATAAAAATAAACTAAATGCATATAGAAAAGCACATACATCTCCTCTTTCTAAATCACTTTCCTTCACTGTATCTGACGTATACTCCCTGAGGTCCAGGCCACAGTGGTATTTTTGGCACAACATCGTTCCTGATTTCTCTGTTGCCTACTGGGGACCTGCCTTTCAAATATCTAATGTGAATTTTCTCATGAATGCCAATGATATACAGTTACATTCTTTCCTTCTCACTTTTCCTCCCCCAGGCACTCCTAGTATCTTGTGAATACTTTCAAGATCTCCATAACAAGATGAATAGAAATTACTTGTAATAGAGGAGAGAAAGGCAAAGGGCATTTTTATTGGTTCTGGGAAGACTTAACTACATTGATATAGCATTTAGTAGAAAACCTCATAATCTCTAGAGTATGATGAATGGCCACCCCTGTCTCTGCTCTGTCCCTGGAGATTCTCAGGTGCTAACTGCTGCGGAGTCTCCCTTGTCACATGAAGAAGTCAGTCTCCATTCATTCTTGCATGTTAACTTCACTTCATTCCCTGAACATTGAGCACTTTATGCACTCCCAATTCAAATCAAAATAAGGATTTAATGCATTTCCCTGTCTTCTGGGGCTATTCTCCCATCACTGAACACTCATATTCCCATTAACTCAAGGAGAACAATCCCCTAAACAGCCTTTGAATTAGACATCAAGCAACTAATTGTTCCTTTGGAAGCTTGCACATTGAGCCTGCTGGCATCCGTGGGAACCTCCCTTTGTGTACGCGACATCCCAGGGCAGGACAGAGGATGAGACATGACTTCATATGGCTACTCATGGATAATTAACATCCTATCTACTTCTGAGCTCATGGGTTGCATTTCTAGAATACATATCACAGTGCTCAGTGTGACCCTTAGATCTGTCATTTGAAGGAGGAATACAATGCCACTGACAGTACCAGCATCTTCTATAACAAAGGAGATACCAGTGAAACCCTTAGTGAGAGAGAACTTCATGGAACATCTTCACATTTGACCTCTTAAGTTGAGAGGCCAAGCCTCCAGCTGAAAAGAGGTTTTAGTTCCATTTCTAGTCTTTATTACATTTTTTACTTTATTATTTATATTCAAAGGAATTCTAGAGATAAAGTAATACGTTCCATTTTTTTTTTTTTAAAGTGCGTCACTTTCCCAACTGTTAGTTGAACTCTATTTGTAATAGTAGTTACAGGGTGACTTGGAGGAAAATGAAATGATTCTTTTGCGGAAGCAAAAAGGCAGAGGTTGAGCTATACGTATGCTGGCTTATGAGCTGTACATATGCAGGCATGTCTACCTAGGTGAGTTAAGTTGTGAAACAACATTATTGTTGATATCAGTTCTCTCTCCCACATATGCTAAGACTCGAGTATGTGAACACAAGTCGTCTGGCTTGATTGTTTAGTTGGTGACTCAGAGAATGACCTCACACAGGTTTGTTATGCCAACCCAAGGGGTGTGATCCAGTGGATCTCAGCCCCTTTGGGGGCCACTGAGTGGCAGTGCAGAGTGATACCCAGTGATTTTGTTGGGGAGGCTTGGAAGACCAGTATTAATCAGTTCTCAGTATAGTATTGATTGAGAACTGCTTTGGGCAGTACAAAATGTTGGGTAATTTTGTTTTATTTTGTATACGTGAAAACATGCCTCCAAGGCCAGAAACTAGCACTGAGTTAAAAAGTTTTCACACTATTAGCCTTGAGGATTGCAATAGAGAATCCTAGCCAGATGAGGGAATGCTGTAAACTTGCTGAGGGCAAGGACCATTCTAAATGTATCAGGCATTTGCCATATTGGACATAGGGTTACACAGATCTCAAAATCCAGTAGATATCTCCAATGTAAACATTGCCCTTAGGCAAAGTTAGATTACCAAAATAATTACTGCTAATCAATCATCTAGTTTTATAATTGTTGGTTTCACTACATCAATTAAATTAATTAAATATAATACAGAAAGGCAAGATTTTAAAATGTGAATGACTGTATGTCAAAGATATATTTTAAAACTTTTTTTTTAAAGTTCTATATTAAGAAAATATGTCAGGCCCTCTGAATGGGTGAGACAGTTGATTGGCCTGATCTGTTTGGGAGGCATCCAGGCAGTGGGACCTGGTCCTGTGCTCATTGCATGAGTTGGCTGTTTGAAACCTGGGGCCTATGCAGGGTCGCTTGGCTCCGCCTGGGGGGAGGGGACTGGACCTGCCTGGACTGAGTCTACCAGGTTGATCTCAGTCCTTGGGGGAGGCTTTGCCCTGGAGGAGGTGGGAATGGAGGGTGGGCTGGGGGGAAGGTGAGGGGGGCGGGAGGGGGGAGAACAAGGGAATCCATAGCTGATATGTAGAACTGAATTGTACTGCAAAATAAAAAAGGAAAAAAAAAAGAAAATATGTCTAGAGGAAAAAGAGAGATGGCTCATTGTGTAAAGAACTGAGTTTGCATTACCAGCACCCACATAAAAAGCTATGCATGGAATTAGTCCTAGTAGTTCTAGTACTGAGTGGGGAGACAGAGACAGGCAGATCTGTATGGCTTGTTGGTCAGCCAGTCTAGCCAACTGGTTACCTCTAGATTCATTGAGAGACACTTCTCCACGCACCCCCCCCCAAAAAAAAAGAAAAGAAAAAAAGATGATGAGTAACTGACAAAGATATCTGACATTGACTTCTGACCTCCACACACATATTCACACATATATGCACATACACAGGGACATAAACACACACAGATACAAATATATCTATGTGAGTATGTATATTACTCAATAGTTTATTGCTTTATAAGAAGACCACGTTTCTTTATCTGTCAGAGAATGAAGAATTCCAATGCTGCAATAGTTTGTTTTAATCCATAAAACCCCAGAGGATGAGACAAGGCAGAACTTTAAGTGAAACATGAACAATAAACATACTTTTACGGACATTTTTTGGACCCCTTCACAAACACATTGTATAGAACATGGTCTCTCAACTTATAGCTTTACAATACCTCACTGCTAATCTCTCCTGAAACTGATGATAATATATGGCTTTTATTTAAAGCAAATCCATTTTCTTCAAAATGGCTCCCAAGAAAATTATGAGCTACATAACTATGCTAATATTCTTCTATAAATGTATGCTAATCACTTTCCTACATATGTATATTTACATAAATACCCAAACATATATAAACAAGAGAAGACATACACCTACTTGTTCCAAAATAGAAATGAAGATTAGATAAGAAATGAAAATTTGAATGCCCAAACAACCTCATGGAACTTAATAAAAAGCTTGAATTATTAAACGTCAAGCCTTTTTCCATTTATAATATGAACATATTTTGATTGCTAAAGGGGAAATTCAAAGTTCTAGTGTTATTCGTTTGACAAAAATCTTGAAAAACAAAGAGCTTGTACAAGCATGGTACTCAGTAGTAAATGTGTGTACCTCCAGATAGCTTGGAATTGCATGGGTGCTCAGTGACTTTATCACTATGAGAACAGCTTTGTATTTAGTTCCTAGCTTATTGGTCCTTTTAGTCAACACTTCTTCATGATAATCATTAACTTATAAAACTATGTGTGGTAATAGATCCTGTCTCTACTTTTGTACATGATATTAGAAATATTCTTTGTCTAAAAACTGGGTTTTTGCATGACTAATGATGGAACAAAAAGTGGTATGACTAGATGATCCTTCAAATTAATCTGAGTATGAATCAGAGACATTGATTCCATGACAAGAACCACTAAAGTTGACCCTAGGTCAATGGAGTAGGTGAGGTATGGATGAGGCACCAGTCTGTCTTGGACTCACTGGTGGGTCTGATCATCTCAGGGTGCCCTTAGAAGTAGGTACCAAGACAGCAAAGCCTACAGGATGTAAAAGCTTAAAGGCATATTTATAGTTTAGACTAATGTTAAAATTTGTATTTGCTAAATGTATTCTCAGTAATGAAAGAAAATATAGCAATTTCCAATCATGAGCTAAAAGGGCCAGACTCACTTTCTGTTACTTCATTAAAATTTGGCCAGAGGGTGTGTGTGTGTGTGTGTGTGTGTGTGTGTGTGTGTGTGTGTGTGTGTTAGTTAGTTAGTTAGTTAGTTTTCATCAACTTGATACAAACTAAAGTCACACATGAAAACTGATCTCATTTGAGAAATTGATGTCATAAGACTGACCTAGGGGTGTGCATGTGATGGCATTTTCTTAATTAATCTTTGATGTGTGGGGAGTGCCATCCCTGGGAAGGTGGGCGTGAGCTACATACGAATGTTAGCCAAACAGAACATGGGAAGCAATTCAGTAACATTGTCCCTCCAAGGCTCCCACTTCAAACTCCTGCATTGTGCTCCTCCTTGGTTCCCCAGTACAATAGACTGTAATTCTGTAAGTCATATAAACCCTCCCCTCTTCCAAGTTGCTTTTGGTCACGGTGTTTGTCACAGCAACAGAAACCCAACTAGAACAGAATGAAACTAGCCCAAGGTAATTCTTTGGAGTAGCTGCAGCAAATCAACTGTATAAAGCTGTCTGGTAGATACTCAATTTAGGATAATTATTATAGACAGCCATTCTCTTCTGTAAAAATCTAGATGTGACAGATTTACTTATGCAATCTTAAGAACACACAATATGTTTTCTGTCTCTCATAAGATTTAATGTGTTCCTTCAAATGATTGTTTTAAATGTATATGCACACCCACACAAAACTCAGTGGCTGCTTCAGACATTGGGTAGTATCATTTCACCTACTGCAATAACCTAATGGAAGGCTCAAAGCATTTGAAGAAAAATAGAAAAGACCCTCCAGCTATAGCTTCGATTGGCTTTTCCCAGCACAGAGGAGTTCAATCAACAAAATATATTTAATGCCTAGAATTCTTGATATCAGAGTAAGAGATTAGAAAGAGAAAAACTTAATCAACTATTACTTTTGTATATAAGATGCAGAATTAGTTTATTGGCTCCAAAGATGATATCCTCTGGTTATGTTGGATGAGTCAAATTATCAATGGTATTTAATTATGCCCCTAATTAAATCTCACAATCTTAAGGAAATAAAGTATGATTTCTTGGAGAGTTATATGTGTTCACATAAATTTCTGAAAGCAGTTAGCAGTATTGATAATTTAATTCATAAATTTAAGAAACGAAATCATATATAAAATTGCAAAGAGATGTGATCTTAATACCTCATGGAATTTTTCTACCTGTGGCAATTATATAATAATATTAACAAATGAGTAATATAGACAAACATATAGGTATATTTAACTGCATGTCTGCATACCAGCCTATACACAGACACACAGACACACACACACACACACTCACACACACACAGACATACATACACATATGCAGTTGTATCAGCTCTATTACTCAAATAAATTATTTATCTTTGTTTGCAGTTATTGTAAACTTGCTTTCCAACTATTCAAATTTGTATCATTGAAGAGACTCCTATTCCTTTCAGTAAAGAAAGACAGTAACTTGAAAATTTTCTGTTTTGCTTGCAAATAATCAGTTTTTTACAGAATAACATTATTCTTTACACAATTTGCATGTTTGTACATTATAGCATATGACATGGAAAATATTAATATATGTACATGATCAGAAGATATCAGTACTGGATTCACAGAGCCTCAAATGTGGATCTGTGACTTCTCTCTTCTGTTTCAAGAGAGAAACAAACATCTAGGATCCATGGATGACATTAACTCTTCAGGTGACCAGATGACTCCCCATTTTTGAATAGCTAAGAGCAGCACAGCACTCCTGATTCTGCTGTCTCTACTTGTAGGTGCTGAGATAACTGCACCATGCCAGGCTCAAGAGACTTTCTCCCTTTTTTAATTGTTTGTTATGTGGGAAGTATTTTACCACTGTTATAAGGAAATAGTGTACTGCATACCATAACAAGAGATTCTAAACATAGAGATTACATGACCTCTGAGAAAGTCTTCTGTTCTTCAGGCCCAGTGCAAGGATTTCTTTCAATGACAAATGTGGTGCTTACAGTCACAAAATCCCACTTGCTACAGTGATGAACTGTGGCCATAAAGTTGTTTTTTTTTTTTTTTTTATGTCAGTGTATGAAAGTGTTCAAAGCAGATGTGGACCCTACTGCTGTGGAACTTTTATTCAAAGGAAGTGGTTTTATCAGGAAAACAGGCGTAGTCACAATAAATAAATAGTTTGTTGGGTAAGAATAAGGAAGTAAAAGGAATGATATGATGACGTGACCATGAAATACCAATTATGGCTGCCACTCCTGATACATTCATTAGGGAAGATTATATCTCTGTAAACTCTTCTAACCACATAGATTCATGCCTTTCTCCTACATGGTAAAGTAAAGTTTGGGTTTGGCTCATGTAGCAGATGAATTTTAATCTCCAGGATGAGATTCATTCTTATAAGCATCTATAATTTTCAATCATCAAGGACTTATTTATAGATTACTTTTAAACAATCAAAAATTGATTTAATTCCTTAACCACTCTTCATTTTCCAAATGAGGAAAGAGAAGCTTAGAAGAACTCCAGGCATAATAATAAAACCCCTAAATTTCCACCACAGAAATGATCGATTTAAACATTTAAAAACTTGCATGAGTAACATATATAAAATATACTATTGAACATAATAAAGATTTGGGAGATTTTAGGGCAGGAAGAATTGTGAGTATTCTAAGAGTTTCAGAATAAAGTTAACATTGGATGGAGATAATGCAACTTTAAAAATACTATTAAGCATAAAAGCAAACTAAAAACAAATTGACAAATAAGAACGAACTACAATCTATAATGCCTGCAGTCATCAGGAATGGTTGCTCCTAAGGTGATACCATCTCAGAACAGTAGGTGCTGCCAGATTGCCATTAGGATAAATTAACATAACGGTTAGATGAAGAGAAAACTTAAGCTTTGATTTACAGAAATTCACTGCAGTCAATTTTCATTCGAAACCCTTCCAGTCAATACAGCCACAGTGAAATCTCATGTGTTTGGCAGCTGAGTCTGTGACTTATTTTTTAATATTTGTAAAGGGCAATAAGTGATAAGTAGTTGCTATGTCATTTTACAAGATGGGTGGCTGGTTAGTAGTCATTTTTATTTTGACCTGGCTTGAACCTACACAGCACTCACATTGCCTCTGGCATTTGCCTGTGTGCAGATTGCATTTTGCTTTTTTTTTTTTTTTTTTTCTTTCTTTCTCCAGAAATTGGTCACTGCCTGGGAAAAGCAGCAATTTGCAGGAAACTATGCTCCAAGCTTACTAATTTAAAAGTCTAAAGTGAACTGCTTTCTTTTGCCCCAAATTCCATTTCCAAACTTTGCTTGAACATCTGATAATTTATTCAACACTCAAGCCTAAAAATTCACACTGCTAAACACTGGGTCTGTACCTCAACCCTTGCACAAATGCCAGATGAACAATCTAAAAACTTTCCAAAATTCAGACATAGTTCATGTCTATTATGTCTGATATAAATATAAATATTTAGATATCCAAGATAAGTATTTTTATTTATTATCACTGTTTTGAAAATGTACCCAAAATGTATATATATTAAATACTAAATTCCATATATTCCATATACCCTAGCCAACATATTTCCTAAGTGCTCCAAATAATTTAAAAATGGGGAATTCAGAGTGTTTCAACCACTTCTGCTTGCGTTTATTCACAAGTTTTTAGAAAATTGCTATGATTGTCAATGACCCAGGCCTTGAAGTTACAATAGTGACCAGATGGGTAAGCACCTGGGTGCTGGAGAAGACAATCAAATGCAATTAACACTTAATTTTAATAAATTCTAATACATGCTATGCATGGAGCCCATAAAGGAGATATACAGTGAAATGCCTCCTCCTTTGAGTGAGGAAACTTACACAATCTAATTGAAAGAAATGACTCCTAAGAACTGAGCAGTAAGATGTTAGAAGTGATGCTTGGGAGTTGAGTAGAGGAGTGGGCATTCTAGTCAAAAGTGTGTGTGTGTGTGTGTGTGTGTGTGTGTGTGTGTGTGTGTGTGAGTGTGTGTGTGTGTGTGTGTGTGTGTAGGGAGGGTCCTACCTGTAGAGGATAAAAAACAGACAGAAGCTTAGCAGAAAGAACAAACTGAGCCTTAGTACAGCCAGAGCTTTCAAAAGAGAAGTGCAGCAGGTTGTTCTGACAGGACTGGGGAGAACTGGTTCAGCGCTACAAGTCACACAGATGGCAGTGCTCCCGAACGGAGAGATGGCAACCAAGATTTACAGCTGCAGTGCGAAGAACTTGGACATGCTAGGCATGGTTATGGGCAGTCTTGGTATTGGTGATGATGGGTGTGTGCCTCTGTTCATTGCTTCAATGGTCTGTCCCAGTGCTGTGACCGAATCTTGCAGAACGACACCAGCAGAACCAGTGAGTGAAGAAGGGAAGATGGAGAAATGGCAGATGGAAGATGGAGAAACGCTTACCTACAGTTGTGCCAAACTTGCTTTGATTTTAATGGGATGAAGTCATACTTTTTGTGAAACACAAAACATTATCAGTATACTAATTCCTTAGTATTTTCTTAAAACTAGAGGGTCTTGGGGTCCTGTTTTCCAGGTAGCCTCCCTGGTGATGTGAGTAGCAGTCCAGTCATCCTTGTTCCACATCTAGTATCCTCCTATGAGTGAGTACATACCATGTTTGTCTTTCTGAGTCTGGGTTACCTCACTCAGGATGATTTTTTCTAGATCCATCCATTTGCCTGCAAACCTCATGATGTCACTGTTTTTCTCTGCTGAGTAGTATTCCATTGTGTATATGTACCACATTTTGTTTATCCATTCTTCAGTTGAAGGGCATCTAGGTTGTTTCCAGGTTCTGGCTATTACAAACAATGCTGATACGAACATAGCTGAACAAGTGCTCTTGAGGACCCCAAGAAAGACACAGGGATCGCCCAATGATGGAGAAATGGAAGAGATCTACATGAACAGCCTGGACATGAGTGGGGGTAATGAAGGGCGAGGGTCGAGGGAAAGAGAGCTTGGGGGAGCGGGAGATCCCAGCTGGACCAACAACAGAGAGGGAGAACAAGGAATAGGAGACCAATGTAATTGAAGACCACATGAGAATAGGAAGAAGCAAAGTGCTAGAGAGACCCACAGAAATCCACAAAGATACCCCCACAACAGACTGCTGGCAATGGTCGAGAGACAGCCCGAACTGACCTACTCTGGTGATGGGATGGCCAAACACCCTAATTGTCGTGCTAGAAACCCTATCCAAGGACTGAGGGATCCAAATGCAGAGATCCATGGCTAGGCCCCGGATGGAGCTCTGGGAGTCCAATTAGCAAGAAAGAAGAGGGTTTATATGAGCGAGAATTGTTGAGACCAAGGTTGGATAAAGCACAGGGACAAATAGCCAAACGAATGGAAACACATGCACTATGAACCAATGGCTCAGGGGTCCCCAACTGGATCAGGCCCTCTGAATTGGTGAGACAGTTGATTGGCTTGATCTGTTTGGGAGGCATCCAGGCAGTGGGACCGGGTCCTGTGCACATTGCATGAGTTGGCTGTTTGAAACCTGGGGCCTATGCAGGATCGCTTGGCTCGGCCTGGGAGGAGGGGACTGGATCTGCCTGGACTGAGTCTACCAGGTTGATCTCAGTCTGCGGGGGAGGCTTTGCCCTGGAGGAGGTGGGAATGGGAGGTGGGCTGGGGGAAAGGTGAGGGGGGCGGGAGGGGGAGAACAAGGGAATCCATGGCTGATATGTAGAACTGAATTATATTGCAAAATAAAAAAAAAAAAATGAAAAAAAAAAACAAAACTAGAGGTTCATGACAATAACATTATATAGAACATATCTGTTGGTTAGCTAGCTGTGATTTTCATAAGAAATTCATTCTTACAGCCGTGAAATTCTTAGTTCTAGCTATGTTTTGCCAGATATTTTGAGCAGCATGTGAAGCATGTCAAATGTTCAACTCTATTCACAGTCAAAAGCTTCATACCATGTCCCACTAAAGAAACGCCTATATGCCATGAAGACACAGAAAGAGAGGAAGTCATCACACAAGAAATAAAGAACAAAGGGTAGTGAATGTACCCATCTTCCTAGTTCAGTGTCTGTTAGTCTAGACTTAGCTGCTGCACTATTAAAACAGCATGTTAGTAAGTACTGTACACTGAGTACTAACAGGCTCAATGAAAAAAAAAAATCTATTGAAAGCAATCATGCTGGTTTCCAAGTAAGTTCTATAATATTTCATGTGTCATGCCATGAAATGATTGGCAGGGCTATAGGAAACCATCTCTATATTTACAATAAATCTAAATAATTCAAGCAGATGTATGATGCTTCCAAAAATAACACCAGAAAAAATAATATAACCTGGACAAAATGTCACACTATATACCAATATCAATTTTAAATGGGTCATAAACTAAACATAAAAGCTAAATTTATAAAATTCTAGAAGAAAATAGGAGAATAATTTTATGACCTTGGAATAGACAAAGATTCCTTAGGCAGAGCAAAAGAATTCACTAACCATAAAAGAAAAAAAATAAATGTGGCATCATAAAAATTAAAATATAACCTTCAACTGAGGCTAGGAGAAATGTAATATATTACACAGAAAATATGTATCTACAATGTAAAGATAACTTATAGAATTAGAAGCAACAATCTAATCCAAATAATGAAAGCTGAATGTAGCCCTAGCAAGTGGTCAATGAGATCATAGAAGAGGCTCAACATTAGGGAAAATGTGAATTGCTCACTAGGGAAATGTAAATTAGAATCATAGCACCCGGATCCCTGAAGTGGTCACAACTAAAACAATGAAAAAGCTGACAAGAAGGGAGAATATTCAGAAATCTCACACTTTGTTGTTGAGAATAGAAAAGATAATCTTTTTGAAAAACATGCAGTTAAGTTGAACAAGACTTATACCATCATTCCATTCTTATACACAACCCAAGATAAATATCTGCCCCCCCAAAATGCTCACAACTATTAGAAGCTTTATTCAAAATAGCCTAAAACTGGGAAAAGGGTCTATTAATAGGCATGTAGGCTAACAATTGTGGGCCATGGAATATTATTGAATAATGAAAAGTAACAAAGCTCATGATATATGTAAATACATTAAGGTCACTGAAACTATGCTGAACTGAGACACTGAAGATTATCATAAGGACAAGGATGATGGCGTAATTGTACACCCCACACAGGAGGCTGAGGGAGGTGGATCAAGGTTTGCAGCCAGACAAACCTATGAAGTTCGACTCCCATCTCATAAACCACTTCCACAAACAGAATATCATGTTCCTATATCACGATATCATATATATATATATATATATGAAATTACTTTTATTCATGATAAAACTAGTTCCTATCCCAAGGATATCAAGAGGAAATGGGAGATACATATGGATTTTCCATTATATACTTAGTATATAGAGTAAATCTCAACAACAAAGTTTCTTATAGCTTCCTGTTTTGGAAGAGAATAAGAGGAGATTATGGAAAATAATAGTAAAAAATAAATCAATAAAGGGTGTGGAAATTAGAAGACCAGCCCCATATACTGCCTTAAGTTCTGTTTACTTGCATTTGCAGCTAGTTCTCTGGTTATTCGCTTTTGTCCTTTGGTCACTAGTTTGATTTTCTTGAGTACAGTGTCTTCTACTGACATTATCTTTCTGATAAGCTCTAACCTGCTAAGGTGACAATTTAATTTTGATAAATCTCAGGAATTTTTAGAAATAATGTCAACACTCAAATATACATGAGTAAATATGCAAATATATAATTTTGTGGCTTAAGAGCTCAACGAGTTTAATCTATCACTTAGATATTCCCCAGGGGTTTTAGGATTTGCTATGGCTTAAATTTGGGTTATTCATTCAGGTTCATGTGCATGGCCTTGAATATAAATAGTAATGGGTTTTAAAAGTCATGGAAGTATTTTCTTTTACCTTCTATACATTTATACAGACATTTATTTATTTATTCAGCTGGAGGCAGAACACACATGTCATTGTGCATGTGTGGAGAACAGAGGAAAATTTTCAAGACTCTATTCTCTTGTTTCACCATGTGGGTTCTGGGGGTCAAACTCAGGCTATCAGGCCTAGCAGCAGGCACTGTACACAATGAGCCATCTTGCCACACCATAAAGTTGTAGTAGCACTAAGGGGATGCTTGCACAAAGCAATTGAGACCATTGACAGTGCCAAATGGACCAGAAAAGCAGAAAGGACACTGTTCCTCTAGCTTCATTTCCATACCATGGGATGTTTCCCTCCCATGTACCTTTCTGTCATGATACCATCCTATAAGTACCAGAAGCAGGAAAGTTGCCTTGCTTTGAGCTTTCAGTTTCCAGAACTATGGAACCTCTTTCCTGTATGAAGTAACTAGCTTTACATATTTCAATATAGCTATGAGAAAAAGATGACCATACAAATACCGAAGTATACAAGTATATACACACAAATACAGATACACACACATATATCTATATGCACATGTATGTGTAAACAGAGTTTATCATCTATTACTCTTTCTCAAATGTGCTTAACAGGAATGTCTTAAGAGCCAAAATCAGACCAATCATCAATAAACAAAACACACACACACACACACACACACACACACACACACACACACATACACACACACACACACAGCACGCGCGTACACATGCACACACACACACACAGATGCAAAAGGAATTAAAATGGAGTTACTCTTTTTGGACATACAGAAAAATATTCCATAGACCCTCAAACATTACAGGCTATTGCAATTGCTCTTGGTTACCATCCAGACCCTATTGCTGAACAAACCATATACTCGAGTCAGAACATGGCAGCATCAAGCCGGTATGTACCAGGAAACTTTATTTCTATTGAGTAGCTTTGCATAGCATTTTCAAAGAGGAGAAAATTAATTATAAACCACGCCCATCTATGAAGTCTTCCAGCTAGAGTAATAACTGGACTGAAGAGAGATGCCCAGTGGTACAATACTCACTCTAACATCAGGGTAGTAACTGACAACTCTCTGATTAGATGTAATTCCCACTCTACAGGATGAAACACATCTGACACCATTGCTTGGCTAAGAACCCATGGTTAAACAGGTCATAGGTCATAGGTGTAATGTACTAGTATTATGCTGCTACATATACATAATATTAAATTGGCTCCTGATGACTTATTGTTATACTTATAAATCAACACATCTCTCTCCCCATAAGCAAGAGATTCTAATTGCAGCAGGTTGTGATGAACACAGTGACTCATAACCGACCAAAGTGAAAAGAATAGGACTGTAGAATTCTCAGTCCCAAAGGAATATATATATATGGAAACCCCCTCTCAAGGCTAAATGATTAATGAGGAAGCGAAGACAGAGAAAGCCTACGAGCCCGAGGCAGTGGATAACTACAAGGAAACATTATCTCTGGACTCAGCAGGGCAATTGCAAACTGCATACATGAACACACAGTGCTTACAACAGAATGTACAAAACCTGTGTAAGCCCACGCCAGATCAAATAACAAGAAGGAAATTGGAACTGGTCACACAATCCCCCACAAATCCATGAAGCTCTTGATAATTGTTAGCCACTGGGAAAGGGAGAGGAGATTTCCTCTGTGACTGTAGCCCGTGCTAAGTTAACCACTCTCCAGTAGACAACCACAATATTCAGTAATATTTGAGCAGCATAAAATGGTCTTGAAAGATTTAAACATCACAAAAAGGGAAAAAAGGGGTTGGTAGGGAAGGGGGTGGATTGGGGAAGAGTTGGGGTAAAGGAGTTGAGTATGATCAAAACAGGTTGTATGGAGTTCTCAAATAACTAATAAAACTAATTGAAAATAAAAAAAACCTTTAAAATGAGTTACATTGAAAACAAAATAGTAGTCTTACATGGTCTACACTTACTACCTTAAAAAAAGTATTGTACTCTCTACTTTAATAGTTCTTCTAGAAGCCTGTGCAGTACTTTCCAATAAATACTTCCTTTGTTTACATCACAAGTATTTATTTAATTCTTCCTCAAAGTGAGTGGAAAGATTTGTGAAGGATCACCATGTCCAGCTCTGCACGCGTCATCCTATAGAAAACCAGGTTTTCACCATTTATACCTTATGAATTTGAGGCGCAGGGACCACATTTGTAAAAGAACAGCAGAGAGAGAAAGGATATTTTCTATAGAGGAACTGAAAAGCGGCCATCTTATTAACACCAGGGTTGTCTATTTGGCAGAAATTAAACTCATTAACAACCCAATTTCTAAATTCAATTCAGATTTCCATTGGAGTCTGCCAAAATCATTTCCATTAAATTAGGAATTAGAGAGATTTGACTGTATGAAAGACCAAATGGCCAGTACTTGAACTGAAGGAAACAACATGAAGCGAATGGGCTTGGGTAATGAAACTCCATTCATCCTTGGTGCAATTATCTAAGCCATCTTGGCCACCTGTGCACCCAGCACAGCCTTGGCAGAGAAGAATAAAGATGGAGTGAAGAAAAAGGATGAAGAAATACATTATTAAGCACCTTGAATCAGAAGACTGTGAAACTTCACCTCCAAGGTCTTTTTTTTTTTTTTTTTCATTTATAAAGCTGATTTAAAGGAGAATAAAGTCTTGGCTGTTTTGTGTCTGAGGCTGTTTTTCCCTTGGGTTTACTATTCAGTTTCTTGACTAAACACTTTCTTTCTCCAATGAAACCTCCATTAAATAAATATGACTTATCCTGAGAGATTTTTATCAGCACATTTTAAAACCTTTACTTAACTTGAAAAAAATCATCTTCTTTGAACTTAAATTGCAAAACCTCCACTTTTTCTTGATTGTTAGCCTTCGCATCCCATCAATCATATAAGTCAGATGTCAGCCATCCAATACTCCACCTACCCACCCACCTTTGATTTCTTCTCACTATATACTGCTTGAAGTAGTATTAGATATATAGCACTGCTAAATATGGATTATATCATTTAATCCTCCTGAAAACTTGAGATGGATGTTGTTTAAATTGATTTCTCAAACAGCAGAACCTATGAAGGTGTTTTTGTTGCTTTGGGAAGAGAACACGAAAAACAAAAGTGAGGGTATGAGAACAATGAGCTAGGGAGACAGTAAATTCACTAAAGTCTAAAGAATGGCATGGATCACATCACAGGTAACCGAGGCTCAGTCCCTCTGCTGACTCTGAGGAACTACAGAGAAAGTATATGAAGTTTTCCTACAACGGAATAAAGAAACCTGTGTATTCATCCACATTTTCTATGATGTCATCCATCAGAGACAATTCTGAGGACACTGCAAATTCAGGTCAGAATTTCAGTTCTACTTAAGAATACAATAACTAAGTATTGAGGATCATGGGACAATGAAGCATAAAGGAAGTTGGAGACTCAGAAGAAGGCATATGGCCCTCAGTATTACATATAGGGGAACCTGAGGCTATTGACACAATAAGGGTTTGTCTCTGGTACTATGCATTCATGTTTCTAATTTTCTGATGCAAAATTGATATGTAAATTTAATCAAGGACAAATAGAAAATGTGTCACGTAATACAACCAATGTGTAACTGAGAAGTAAATATTCCAGACCTGAGCCTATTTATCTCTCTAGTAGACTGTTCCTCTTTTTTAATGATTACATCACATGGAAATATGGTCAACATCTTGAATAGGACATTTCAGTCTGGGCTTTCAAAGCTTCTGATCAATGCTGTGTTCTTCTGTTTCTGTTTGCCTGGCACACACAAATACCATCCCAAATCTTGTTACAATCCTTCACTTTTATTTTAAAATGTATTTGTATTTATATTAAAGTGAGATAGCATATATTTGGGGATCACAATAGTGCTCAAAATCTCAACATAACAAAGACTTTTTCCCTTTGCCAACTTTCTAGAAGTGTTTATGTTTCATTTTCCCATTTTTTCCTCACTAACACTTAATTTTATATCTCTAAATAATATTCATATCACAATAATATCTTGACACATACTCTTTAGAAAAAGTATCAGTTCCCTATCCTGATGGATAAAACTTACTTCTTTCAATCATATAACTTGTATGAAGCACCACTGTACTTCCATTTTTTTTTAAGTTTATATTCCAATATTTTCTAGATAACAGACAGGTTTATGTTGCCCCTTCAGATCTTGAATACCTTTTCTTGTTTCCAAGAGTTAGTTATTTGTCCATAATTTCAACTCATTTGTTATGCTCACATTTATAGACATGCTGAATGTTGTCAAAGTTATTGTGTCCTGCTCTGAAAACCTCCTCAAATGTGAAAATCCCATCAGCACACTCATATGTCTATGTTCAGAGTTCTGCTTTCTTGACTGCTTGTACAACTCTACACTATACATAGCAATTCTTAAGCACGGATTGTGTTTGTGAGTGTGTGTGTGTGTGTGTGTGTGTGTGTGTGTGTGTGTGTTAGGATTTTCAGTGCTGTGAAGAGATACCATGACTACAACAACTCTTATAAAGAAAACATTTCATGAGGGCTGGCTTACAGTTCAGAGGTTTAGTTCACTATTAGCACAGAGGGAAGCATGGCAGCATGTAGGCAGACGTGTTGCTGGAGAAGAAGCTAGGAGTTCTACATCTTGATCTGCAAGCAGCAGAAGGAGACTGTGACACATTGGCAATACTTGAGATTCTGAGACCTCAAAGCCTTCCCTCACAGTGACACACTTCCTCCAACAAGGTCACATCTACTCAAACAAGGCTATACCTCCTAAATAGAGCCACTTCTTATGGGCCGTGCATTCAAACACGTAAGTTTATGGGGACCATACATATTCACACCACCACAATTGTGTTAATATTAAATTAGTTTATACTTATGGGTCTCCCAAATTTGCTTAGAAGGATCAGAAAGGTTTTTATGCCTTGATGTCCATGCTATTTTCTCCTCTCTCTTAATACAAGAAGTTTGGAGCCCTTGCAGTTACACAACTCTGAAAACAGTCCTCCACTTCATGGGCTTTGAGGGCAGGGGCCTTAAGCTACTCACAAATAATGCTGCAATTTTGAGTTTCATCATCCCTCCCATGATACACAGGTCTAGTTCTGATCCCTATGGAGGAGTCTACAATATAAGTTACTGATTTCATGCTTTTTTTTTCCTTTTCATTCCCATGAAAGCATTTGGTGTGACATTTTGTTTTCCCTCTATGCCTCATAAAATATGGAACTTTACATTCTGGTTCTGGTTCTCCTCATTACTGGTGAGTCATCTGACAGAGAACACAGAGTAAAAAAAATGTCCTTACTAAACATACTGAGATAAAATTCCATTTTTGCCAAATCTTTATCATGATTAACACATGTCTTTTGCTGCTTTTGTATCAACCACTTGCATCCATATTATACACTTTATTCATTAATACTATACTTTATAGACTTACTGACTATAGCCTTTCATTTTATGTTAGAAACACGTGCTATGATGCACAGGTTACTCTAAAATGCATAGAAAAAAGTAATCATCCTGTTGTGTATTCTGAGGAGGCTGGGACTCCAGGTTCATTCTATCATGTTAGGCACATGTAATCTTACTGAACTATGGTTGATTCCCTGAGGTAGAAAAAGAGGTATTAAGTTTTTGTGCAGATACTTTCACATAGGATCTAACACATGAAAAGTGGAAAGTGGCTGAATGAAGTTGTTAATGAGGAAAGGCTGAGGCTGTTATTCATGTCCTTGCTTCAATACATCTCTCTACACTCCTGCTGTGCACAGAAACAGCACACCGTATATCCAAAGCCTCATACAAAGAATAAATAAAACAGACTAATGATGATCTGAACTACAGCCATAGGATCACTAATTGGATGTTTTAATGAGAAAATTGTAGATGTTTCTGTGGGACCATGTTGTTTTTATAATTTATTCAACAGTCAAACTAGGGTTTGAATATTTGTCTTCAATGTTTATCACTTCCTTTTGGTTAAAACTTCACAGCCATTTCTTGCAGTGTGCATGTATATACATACATACATATATACATATATATGTATACACACAAACACACACACACACACACACACACATATATATATATAAAATTTCATTACCTGCAATCATCCTCTTGGGTAAGAGAACAGCAGAACTTGCTTTTCTTGTATAACTGTAATTCATTAGTGAATAATCGACCCTCTTTACATCTTTCCTCTTGGATTGTTCTTCCCACAGTCACCTATTCTCCATTGTCCTCTGAGTTGAGCTGAGCTCAACTTGTTTTGAACCCATATGTTAAAGAGATTATGAAGTACTTGTCTCTCTGTATTTGACATATCTCATTTAACAAAATTATTTCCAGTTTTATCTATGTTGTTGCAAATGACAGGATATTTAAAAATCATTTTATGGTTATATTATATTCCAGTCTGTGGAAATATATGTGCATATTTTCTACACTCATCAGTCTTTGGCCATTTAGGCTGTTTGCTTTCCTTGGCTATTTTTATTGTAGCCATCTCCTTCCTGAAGATGTCTTTAATTACTTAGATATTATTTACCTTCCTATATTTTGAATTTTATGATAAATTAGGTAGGGTTGCTTTAGATATATAACCATACTATGATGATGGAGACAGATCTTAGATATTCATAGCCTAGTGAGTAGGTAAGAAAATTTAGGTTGCAGTGGTATGAGGCCACTATATATAATTATTCACGAATTGCAATGTGAAACTTGTTACAGTTTGCAACTAAACAGGTTGCCCTTTAATACCAGAGTGATTCCCATGGTTAGATAGAAGACCCAAGGTAGTTTCCACAGGAATCTACCAATCAATGTGAGACATTTTTCCAGACAGACAGTTACAATACAGAATCAATCATCTCACTGAGATACACTGAGTTTCAGTACTACCCTAGTAAGTGTTTGCAGTTACAGCTTAATTTAATAGTTCACTATTTGGGACGTTTCAATCTTTCTTCAGAAACCACGTTCTTTACCTAGAATTTATAATAAATTTGTTAACATATTGAGCAATCTATTTTATTGCATTAATTATTCCCAGGCTCACATTTTACATATGATAATTTCACATTTGCTTATCTTCTAAACTAATAATTAGACCATAGACTGAATAAGTCATGATTCTGGAAAAAAAAAAAAAAAAAAACATACACATGGCTCTCGTTTATTCAGCAGGAAGATAAACAAGTTCAGCAGCTTTTTCAGGAAGATGAAGCTAATTTGAATATCAATATTTGTGAATGAATATGGTTACCAGTTAATCCAAAGTAATTAGATCCCATGTTTATTATTCTAAAAGTCAATGGCCTCTTTAAACATTAAAGACATTATATTACTTCATATTATCTCTCTTTTTCAATATTACTTCTTCTCACTTGCACAAAGTATATTTTTATTTTTGATACAAAGCTTCACATAGCCCAGGCTGGCCTTCAGCTTCCTCTGTGGCTGAAGCTGACCTTGGACATCTTACCCCGCCTGTCTCTGACAGCCATGTGTTGGATGTAGATCTTTGCAATGATTTTCAGTGGGAATTTTTTGTCTCTCTGTATTTGTTTTTCTCATTTAACAAAATGACCTCCAGTTTTGTCTATGTTTTGCAAGGTAGATTATCTGTTTAATAAAATCCCCTGCCCCATCTCTCAAGGCAAAGGTCCTTGACTATGTAAGTGTGCAGTCCCTTTCACATTGGTTCACATATAGTACTCTATTATAAACTTAAATGTCTATCATCCCCATTATGTTGTGATCACTTTGAAAAAGAATTCTCTAAATACCACAAATGTTTGATGATCTCTGATGAGCTGATTCTTGTTCAAATAAAAATTTCCCCGGAAAGTCAAATGATGAAACTTAATGGTTTCTAAGTTTTTCTGTTGAACTGAGAGTTGAATTAAAAGTTTTGAATCACATCCCCAAATCAAAATACATATGTTCCAGTTTTATATATTATGTAGTTTATTCAAAACAATAATGTTCTAAAGATGTTTCAAACATATACATATTGTTTAGATAGTAGATTTTACACACATGTATCTACAATTATAAAAAACTATAGATATTTTATTAATATGGAGTTACTTTTTAAAATTCCCAAGTAATTGTCTGTATTCCTGACAAGTAGGGTTTCTTTCGTGACATAGAACAACTTCGCAAAGCTTGGAATGTGGTTTCTTACCTCCATGTCCTGTTCATTGGCTTTTGTGCATTGGCTATCACAACATTAATTTGTTTTGTGTTTTTAATCATAGTATCTGCTGGAAGCCTGGCTTCGAAAAAGACAGGATATCAAAAGGGATGTGGTGAAAGGTGATGCTGAAATGAAACCACTTCACACCAGCAGTTCCTGCAGCAGATGACAGATGCTACATATCTCTGCTGTGCTGGGACATTTAATTACATCCTGCTGTGCCTCTCACCAGTGGGGCAATGCTGAAGCTCATTGGCAGTCAGTATTGGAATGGAGACTGTTGTGGTCAGACATGTTGACTCTGGTAAGTGACCTGTATATTCTAGCTCTCCTATCTGATGACTGTTTGACATTGAGCACTGTTTCTCTCTGGATCTTACTTTATTTATGTGTAACCCCTTCCCTTATCTTGTATCGAAAATAACTTTTTTCATACAATAAATCTGATTATGTTTCCTCTCTCCCAACTCCTCTTAGAGCATACCTACACCCAAACTCATCCAAATCCACACTCTTTATTTATCTCTTTTGCTAGAAAACAAAACAGAAATCTTAATAATTACTACTACTACTACTACTAATAATAATAATAATAAAACAAAACCAACCAAAAAAAAAAAAAAGAAGAAGAAAAGAAGCCATATCTCTTAGTTTGCACTAGGAACTTGGGGATAAGTGGATATGTTAGTCTATGTCAAATATTTAGGAAACATGTGCAACTATATAAAGTGATAATTTATTTTGTTATCAGTATTCTTTTAGATTTGTTTACTTATTTTATTTTCTGTGTCTATTTTGCTGCATGTATATATGTGTTGCATAAACATGTCTGGGGCCCATGGAGATCAGAATGTTGAACTGGAGTTAACTAATTATTGTGAACTAATATATAGTTGCTGGGAAACTGAATTCAGATGTCCATCCAGATCAAGAGCTCTTTGCCACTGGGCCATTTCTTCATCACCTTGTTAATACTAATTTAATCTCTACATCATGCCAGAGATGAACAAGATAAAATATAAGCTTCAAATATTTCATCAGAGGCTAACAGTGTCTCTATAGCATGTATATCATCTTATTATTTACAGTCTAGCAATATTGCTAACTGAAAGTCACGGAAAAATTTCTACTAGTCAGGCAATATGGCTCTCTGAATACAGAACTGAAAATCCTGTACAAATCCCCTTATAAGAAACCAAAGTGAGAAGACCAGTTCTGAATACCCTAAGATGTCCAAGTATAGTCCAGTATAAAAGGCACAAGGCATGAAATCAGGACTGGGTCAACCTGAGCGAACTTAAATGGCAAAAGCACTTGCCATTCTAGTCCACTCAGGCAGCCTCCTACATCATTGCCAAACCTATCATCATTATTTTCTGAAGTGCTGATGTAGGGCAGAAGATGACGAGAAATTTTCAGGGCTTCTAAATATTCAGGGGAAAGCTTAATGAACCCATATAAGAGATACAGCTTTTCCGCCATTTTCACCCATAAAAGAAATTACTATTTTCTAAAAATTTCCTTCTTTGAAAGTGACTTTTTTCAAAATATTCAAAGGTTAGAAGATATACATAGTCCACCATCCCAGGGACAATAGACGATATTGATTTCTTCCAGCAACTCATACCTCCTTACACATTTATGGGCTCCTAAATCAAGAAGCAATTTTTGCTTTGTGACAATGACGAAGAAAGTGTCTACCTTTTCCATGATGGCATATCTACTTTATGTGACTTCTTTAATGGAAAACAGAGGGGGAACACGGGTTCTTCTGTTATTTGATGCAGGTGGACATTTTTAAAAAGTCAATCTTTAATAAGAGTGGATATTTACATATCTTAAATCAAAAAAGTAATTTTGTTTTTCTGACATTATTACTTAAAATATGGCTCTTCAAGTTCTTTTTATAAGATTTGCTTACAGAAAAAAATAACCAACCTTTTACCTGATGATCAGTCATGGGATAAACACTAGTAAAGGTGCCATCATCAAACATACAGTGGAAATTGATAAATTAAACATCCAATGTCAGATTATGATTTTAAAACATCATCTATAGGCAGAGTAAAACTGATCTCCGAGAGAAGGCATGACTACTAAGAACTGTGGGGATAACTCATAACAATAATGATAATAATAATTAAGCAACTGGAAATTATAATAGTAGAACAGAGTAAGCCACTAAAAAGTTTGTTAATAGTATAATTGTCACAAGTTGACATATTGTATAAACACAAAGAACTCATGCATATATGAATAAATATATACTGATATGGGCGGAGGAGATTGCTTAATGGGTAGGAGTGCTCATCCTCCAAGCATGAAGAATTGATATTGAATTTCTAACACCTACAAAAAAAGCCAGACATACCTGCACATCCACTTAACCTTAGCACTGGGATGGGGAGGTGCAGAGGCAGGTGGATTCTGAGAGCTTGATATTCAGCAAGCCTAGCAGAAATAGCTAAGTCATAGTTCAGTGAGAGATCCTGCTTCAAGGCAATTAGACTGTGCAGAGCAAGAGAGGGAGAGGCTCAAGTCCTGCACACTTCCATTGTCCATTTAGCTGTCAGACAAGCATCATTAAAATTAGTACAAATGGAATAATAAAAAAGATTTCCCAGTCATATAAGCAGTTCTATTCAAATATGTTCATAAGAAATAATGTAAAACAAATTATGTATTCTAAATAAGAATATGTGTGAATACAGACTAAAATAACTCTACCCTTTTTGAAAACCAGCAGCAAGAGAAAACCTAGGGACTCTATTGAGAATTAAAACTTACTGGCACAAGATAAACTTACTTTCAAACTGAATTTAGAAAATTGTGATAGCGCCCCGGACTTCCCTTCTGAAGCACAGGTGAGTGCCCTAGCTTGCCCCCGACCCCATCCCTGGGCACCAGCCACTCCGGGGAAGACCTGCCCAACTTGGCCCCAGGTTCTGGTCACAGGGCAGGTTCCCTTCTAGCCCCACCGGGAAGGATCCCCTTCTCCAAGACCCCTGGCAGACCCTGCAGTCTCCACGCCCTGCCCCCATCCCCATCCGCCTGAGCCCCAAGCCTCTTCCTGAGACTTAGAGGCCGGCCCCCAGCTCCCATCTTGCCCCGGACTTCCCTTCTGAAGCACAGGTGAGTGCCCTAGCTTGCCCCCGACCCCATCCCTGGGCACCAGCCACTCCGGGGAAGACCTGCCCAACTTGGCCCCAGGTTCTGGTCACTGGGCAGGTTCCCTTCTAGCCCCACCGGGAAGGATCCCCTTCTCCAAGACCCCTGGCAGACCCTGCAGTCTCCACGCCCTGCCCCACCCCCATCTGCCTGAGCCCCAAGCCTCTTCCTGAGACTTAGAGGCCGGCCCCCAGCTCCCAGCTCCCACCTTGCCCCGGACTTCCCTTCTGAAGCACAGGTGAGTCCCCTAACTTGCCCCCAACCCCATCCCTGGGCACCAGCCACTCCGGGGAAGACCTGTCCAACTTGGCCCAAGGTTCTGGTCACAGGGCAGGTTCCCTTCTAGCCCCACCGGGAAGGATCCCCTTCTCCAAGACCCCTGGCAGACCCTGCAGTCTCCACGCCCTGACCCCACGCCCATCCGCCCGAGCCCCAAACCTCTTCTTGAGACTTAGAGGCCGGCCCCCAGCTCCCATCTTGCCCTGGATTTCCCATCTGGAGGAGAGAGAGAGAGAGAGAGAGAGAGAGAGAGAGAGAGAGAGAGGAGAGCACTCATCCTCCCCCGGACTTCCCTTTTGAACAAGAGCTCCCATCCTGCCCCGGACTTCCAATTTGGACAAGAGAGCTCCCATCTGGACAAGAGAGAGAGACTTCCTGAATCTGTCAGCTCTGTCTGAACCAAGTGTGCAGATAAGGCCAAGAACGAACCACAAGGAGATGGGCAGACGTCAAGGCAGAAACACATACAACAAAATGAATAGCAATACACCATCACCAGGCCCTAGCCCTCCTCCAACACCTAGACCTGAACATCAGAAATTGGAAGAAGCAGAAGAAAATAGCCTTATGAATGACATCATGAAGAAGCTAGAGGCTCGTGTAGAGGAAAAGACAAAAAAATGTGAAGAACGCTGTAAACAACTAGAGGAAAGGGCAAACAAATTAGAAGAAATCAAAAAGGTCCTGGAAGAGAACAATAAAATACTGAAAGAAAATCAAGAAAAATCAATGAAACAAATGAAGGAAACAGTCCAAGACCTGAAAAGGGAAATAGAAAAAATGAAGAAGACACAAACAGAGGGAATGCTGGAAATAGAAAATCTGAGAAAACGATTGGGAACTTCAGATGCAAGTATAATCAACAGAATGCAAGAGATGGAAGAATCTCTAGCGTTGAAGATACAATAGAAGAAATAGATTCATCAGTCAAAGAAAACACTAAAGTCAACAAAGTCATGAACCAAAATGTCCAAGAAATTTGGGACACCATGAAAAGACCAAACCTACGAATAATAGGGGTAGAAGAAGGAGAAGAATACCAACTCAAGGGCACAGAAAATATATTCAACAAGATCATAGAAGAAAACTTTCCCAACTTAAAGAAGGAAATGCCTATGAAGATACAGGAAGCCTATAGAACACCAAACAGACTAGACCCCCAAAAAAAGTCCCCTCGCCACATAATAATTAAACAATTAAACGTACAGAATAAAGAAAGAATATTAAGAGCAGCAAAGGAAAAAGGCCAAGTGACATATAAAGGCAAACCTATCAGAATAACACCCGATTTCTCAATGGAGACTTTGAAAGCCAGAAGGTCCTGGACAGATGTAATGCAGACACTAAGAGACCATGGATGTCAGCCTAGACTAATATACCCAGCAAAACTCTCAATCATCATAGATGGAGTGAACAAGACATTCCATGACAAAGCCAGATTTAAACAATATTTATCCACAAACCCAGCCCTACAGAAAGCACTAGAAGGAAAATTCCAACCTAAAGAAGTCAGATACACCCTCGAAAACACAGGCAGTAGATAAAGCCACAGCAGTAAACCCCAACGAAGAAAAGTACACACACATCACCACCAAAAAATAACAGGAATGAACAATCATTGGACATTAATATCCCTCAATATCAATGAACTTAATTCACCTATAAAAAGACATAGGCTTACAGAATGGATACGAAAGCAGGACCCATCTTTCTGCTGCATACAAGAAACACATCTCAAATTCAAAGATAGACACTACCTAAAAATAAAAGGCTGGGAAAAGACTTTCCAATCAAACGGTCTTAAGAAACAAGCGGGTGTAGCCATCCTGATATCCAGCAAAATAGACTTCAAACTAAAATCAATCAAAAGAGATCAAGAAGGGCATTACATACTCATCACAGGAAAGATCCACCAAGATGAAGTCTCAATTCTGAACATTTATGCCCCAAACACAAGGGCACCCACATATGTAAAAGAAACATTATTAAAGCTTAAATCACATATATAACCCCACACATTAATAGTGGGAGACCTCAACACCCCACTTTCGCCACTGGACAGATCCCCCAAATCGAAACTTAACAGAGAAATAAAGGACTTAACTGATGTCATGACTCAAATGGACTTAATCGACATCTACAGAACATTCCATCCTAACAAAAAAGAATATACCTTCTTCTCAGCATCCCATGGAACCTTCTCTAAAATCGACCACATACTTGGTCACAAAACAAATCTAAACAGATACAAAACAATTGGAATAACCTCCTGTGTTCTATCAGACCAACATGGTCTAAAGTTGGATTTCAACAACAACAAAAACTACAGAAAACCTACAATCTCATGGAAACTGAACAATATCCAACTGAATCACCAATGGGTTAAGGAAGAAATAAAGAAAGAAATTAAAGACTTCCTAGAGATCAACGAAAATGAAGACACCACATATCCAAACCTATGGGACACTATGAAAGCAGTACTAAGAGGGAAATTCATAGCACTAAACGCCCACATAAATAAGCTGGAGAAATCTCACACTAGTGACTTAACAGCACACCTGAAAGTTCTAGAACAGGAAGAAGCAAAGTCTCCCAGGAAAAATAGATGCCAGGAAATTATCAAAGTGAGAGCTGAAATCAACAAAATAGAAACAAAGAGAACAATACAAAAAATTAATGAAACAAAGAGTTGGTTCTTTGAGAAAATCAACAAGATAGACAAGCACTTATCCAAACTAACCAAAAGACAGAGAGAGAGCATCCAAATCAACAAAATCAGAAATGAAAAGGGGGACATAACAACAGACATTGAGGAAATCCAGAGAATCATCAGGTCATACTTCAAAAACCTCTATTCCACAAAACTGGAAAACCTAAAAGAAATGGATAATTTTCTGGATAGGTACCACATACCTAAATTAAATCAAGACCAGATAAACTATTTAAATAGTCCAATAACCCCTAACGAAATAGAAACAGTCATTAAAAGTCTCCCAACCAAAAAAAGCCCAGGACCAGATGGTTTCAGTGCAGAATTCTACCAGATCTTCAAAGAAGAGTTAATACCAATACTCTCTAAATTGTTCCATACAATAGAAACAGAAGGAACATTACCAAACTCCTTCTATGAGGCTACAATTACCCTGATTCCCAAACCAAACAAGGATACAACAAAGAAAGAGAACTACAGACCGATCTCCCTCATGAACATTGATGCAAAAATACTCAATAAAATACTGGCAAACAGACTCCAAGAACACATCAAAACAATTATCCACCATGATCAAGTAGGATTCATTCCAGGGATGCAAGGATGGTTCAACATACGAAAGTCTGTCAATGTGATACACCATATAAACAAACTCAAAGAAAAAAACCACATGATCATCTCACTAGATGCTGAAAAGGCATTTGACAAAATCCAACACCCCTTCATGATAAAGGTCTTGGAGCGATCAGGAATACAGGGAACATACCTAAACATAATAAAGGCAATTTACAGCAAGCCAACAGCCAACATCAAATTAAATGGAGAGAAACTCAAAGCAATTCCACTAAAATCAGGAACGAGGCAAGGCTGTCTGCTCTCCCTATACTTATTCAATATAGTACTTGAAGTTCTAGCCAGAGCAATAAGACAACATAAGGAGATTAAGTGGATACAAATTGGAAAGGAAGAAGTCAAGCTTTCCCTATTTGCAGATGACATGATAGTATACTTGAGCAACCCCAAAGAGTCCACCAAGGAACTGATACAACTTATAAACACCTTCAGCAACATAGCAGGATACAAGATCAACTCAAAAAAATCAGTAGCCCTCCTATATACAATGGACAAAAAAGCGGAGAAGGAAATCAGAGATACATCACCCTTTACTATAGCCACAAATGACATAAAATACCTTGGGGTAACACTAACCAAGCAAGTGAAGGACCTATATGACAAGAACTTTAAGTCCCTGAAAAAAGAAATTGAAGAAGATGTCAGAAAATGGAAAGATCTCCCATGCTCATGGATAGGCAGAACTAACATAGTAAAAATGGCAATCTTACCAAAAGCAATCTACAGATTCAATGCAATCCCCATCAAAATACCAACACAATTCTTCACAGACCTGGAAAGAATAATACTCAACTTCATATGGAAAAACAAAAAACCCAGGATAGCCAAAAGAATCCTGTACAATAAAACAACCTCTGGAGGCATCACGATCCCTGACTTCAAGCTGTACTATAGAACTACAGTAATAAAAACAGCTTGGTACTGGCATAAAAACCGACATGTGGACCAATGGAATCGAATTGAAGACCCTGACATTAATCCACACACCTATGAACAAATAATTTTTGACAAAGAAGCCAAAAGTGCACAATGGAAAAAAGAAAGCATCTTTAACAAATGGTGCTGGCAAAACTGGATATCAACATGTAGAAGGCTGCAAATAGATCCATATCTATCACCGTGCACAAAACTTAAGTCCAAGTGGATCAAGGACCTCAACATAAATCCAGCTACTCTGAACCTGCTAGAAGAGAAAGTAGGAAGTAGTCTTGAACACATTGGCATAGGAGACCACTTTCTAAATAGAACACCAGTAGCACAGACACTGAGAGAAACAATCAATCAATGGGACCTCTTGAAACTGAGAAGCTTTTGTAGGGCAAAGGATACGGTCAACAAAGCAAAGCGACAGCCTACAGAATGGGAAAAGATCTTCACCAATCCCACATCTGACAGAGGACTGATATCCAGAATATATAAGGAACTCAAGAAATTAGACATCAAAATGCCCAACAGTCCAATTAATAAATGGGCTATAGAACTAAACAGAGAATTCTCAACAGAGGAAACTCAAATGGCTGAAAGACATTTAAGGAATTGCTCAACATCCCTAATCATCAGGGAAATGCAAATCAAAACAACTCTGAGATACCACTTTACGCCTGTCAGAATGGCTAAGATCAAAAACACTGAAGACACCTTATGCTGGAGAGGATGTGGAGCTAGGGGAACTCTCCTCCACTGCTGGTGGGAATGCAAGCTTGTACAACCACTTTGGAAATCAATATGGCGATTACTTAGAAAATTGGGAATCCATCTCCCCCAAGATCCAGCTATACCACTCTTGGGCATATACCCAAGGAATGCTCAACCACACCACAAGAGCACTTGTTCAGCTATGTTCATATCAGCATTGTTTGTAATAGCCAGAACATGGGAACAACCTAGATGCCCTTCAACTGAAGAATGGATAAACAAAATGTGGTACATATACACAATGGAATACTACTCAGCAGAGAAAAACAATGACATCATGAGGTTTGCAGACAAATGGATGGATCTAGAAAAAATCATCCTGAGTGAGGTATCCCAGACTCAGAAAGACAAACATGGTATGTACTCACTCATAACAGGATACTAGATGTGGAACAAGGATGACTGGACTGCTACTCACAACACCAGGCGGGCTACCTGGAAAACAGGACCCCAAGAAAGACACAGGGATCGCCCAATGACAGAGAAATGGAATGAGATCTACATGAACAGCTTGGACATGAGTGGGGGTAGTGAAGGGCGAGGGTCGAGGGAAAGAGAGCTTGGGTGAGTGGGAGATCCCAGCTGGATCAACAACAGAGAGGGAGAACAAGGAATAGGAGACCATGGTAAATGAAGACCACATGAGAATAGGAAGAAACAAAGTGCTAGAGAGGCCCACAGAAATCCACAAAGATACCCCCACAACAGACTGCTGGCAATGGTCGAGAGACAGTCCGAATTGACCTACTCTGGTGATGGGATGGCCAAACACCCTAATTGTCGTGCTAGAAACCTCATCCAACTACTGAGGGATCTGGATGCAGAGATCCATGACTAGGCCCCAGGTGGATCTCTGGGATTCCAATTAGCGAGAATGAGGAGGGTTTATATGAGAGAGAATTGTTGAGACCAAGGTCGGATAAAGCACAGAGACAAATAGCCAAACAAACGGAAACACATGAAATATGAACCAATGGCTGAGGGGTCACCAACTGGATCAGGCCCTCTGAGTGGGTGAGACAGTTGATTGGCCTGATCTGTTTGGGAGGCATCCAGGCAGTGGCACCGGGTCCTGTGCTCATTGCATGAGTTGGCTGTTTGAAACCTGGGGCCTATGCAGGGTCCCTTGGCTCGGCCTGGGAGGAGGGGACTGGACCTACCTGGACTGAGTCCACCAGGTTGATCTCAGTCTGTGGGGAAGGCTTTGACCTGGAGGAGATTGGAATGGGGGGCGGGCTGGGGAGAAGGTGAGGGGGGCGGGAGGGGGGAGAACAAGGGAATCTGTGGCTGATATGTAGAACTTAATTGTATTGCAAAATAAAAAAAAAAGAACCCAAAAAAAATTGTGATAGATAATATCTTACTTCCATTAGTTTTTGGACAATTTATAATTTCCCATTAGATACTTTATTGAAGGTACAATTGCATTTGCTTCTTTTTATTTTTTTTTCTTTTGTAGGTTATATCTAATAAAATTAATAATAAAAGACAAGAGGCTATCTTCAGAATAGTATATTAATTTACTCCAAACTTTGCATGAATCTTACAAAAGGAATCTTGTTGGTCTGAGAGTGAGTAAAGATGCCAGTCAATGGGACTAGTTTTGAAAATGCATATGAGTTCCTGCTGTGTTTTCTTGGCAAGTTTCTGTTTCTCTAGAAATGCAGGCTTTCAGTACCAATCAGATAAAACTCTAATGTCTGACTTACTGCAGTTTCTGATATAAATGGTCTTCTTCCCTTAAAATCTGAGGTTTAATTTATATGTCCACTACCCATTTTAAAGATTCTAATAAAATAAGAAATTCATTCCTGACTGAAGAGATAGCTGAGCAGGTAAGAATACTCGTTGGAAAGTCATAAAGATTTGAGTTCACATTCCCATAACCCATATTAAAGCCAAGTGTCCCCTCAGGCACAAGTCACCCATCAATGTGGTGTATGAGACAGGAAGGCCCATGGTGATTACTAGCCAGCCAGCCTAGGGGCTATTTTGAGTGGAGGGTGAGCTTCAAGTGCAGTGAGAGCCCCTGTCTCAAAACAATAAGATAGAATGGGATAAAGAAGGAAAACTGATGTTTTCCTATGGCTTCTGCTTGGGCATACATGCTTCTCCACACACAGGAACATACAGACTACACACACATAGAGAACATTTCCATACAGATATGCAAAAAAGGATAAAAAGAAAAAAGTTCACATTTACCAGTATTAGTACTCCATTATTTAGGGTTGAAATAATAAATAAATTTTAATGATACCCCTTCAAAATGACATTATTACAATTAATTTAAATATACTTGGTGCCATTTTAAAGTTGAAATATTCTGTTTTCTTCTTCATTTCTAAAAAAATCTGCATAAGGAACAGACCAAAAAATTTTTTCATGTATTTAAATCTTATGTGTCATTCTCATAATATTCAGTCATTATTTCTTTTAAGCACTTAAGAAGTTTAAAAATTAGAGATTTTCTATATAAATTTCAAGTTGTAATCATTATGTTCCTTGTTGTGCTAACAAAACATCCCACTAATGCAAATTATTGTGTTTCACTGTTTGAGTGCGTAATCCATCATGGTGGAGAAGAAGGCTTGATGGCAGGAATGCAAAGAATTTGGTCATATTATATCTGCATTGAAGAGACAGAGAGTCACAATTGTCAGGACAGGCTTGCTTTTCCTTTTGTGCTCTGTCCAGGGCATGTGCTTTTAGTCAAGGTCTTCCCTGCTCAGGTGAACCTTCTGCCAAACTCCTCATTGACAACCCAAGGCTGCTGAATTTCCATGATGATTCTAAATCCCATCAAATTATCAACAAGGATTAACCACCTCTCAAATTATACCTCGAAGTCCAAATTCCGTTATTTAATTCAGAATTAACACTGTGGTCTTCTAGACAACTGTAGTCTGCGGAGGCTCATCCAGCTTTTGAATACAAGTATTTTTCATACTGAACATAGAAACAGTACCATTTACAATTTTAAATTTGACTCAGTGATGTTAATATCATGGTTAATAGATCTATATTTATTCTATAATTAATCAGAGTTACTCTAATAAATATTTCTACTTCAAATCAGTTCACAAATTATTAGATAGAAATTTAAGAAAAGAATGTACATTTTAATAGATATTTATGGCCAGAGTAATTTTTGCATAATATACAGATATGCTGAATATTAACAATAATTCTATTCATTAAAACTGGATACTATATGCCTAAGCCCCTCAGATCTTGGGAGGAGGTCAACCTACATCCTTAAATAACTTTATGAAACTCTGACCTAAGTTTTATCTAATTTCCTTTAGAGGATTCTGTGACTCAATTCATTGAACAGCCATCTTATGTGATTCTTTTCAGGCTGTGCCCCGGTTCTGATAGATATCTGTCTTTGGAACCACCCCTCTAAAATAATGCTAATTACACACATTAGCTCCTAGCATGAAAGCCACAACACAGCAGAACAAATATCTTCAGAAATTAACCAACACATCTGGATCCTTGTTAACTACTCCTAAACTGTTCACTTTCATCACTGTGGAAGCATTAAACTTCTGGGCCAATTTTGTGTTGATCTTTTGCAGCCTAAAATATGATTAATGACACATTTAAAGACCAATTTAATTTTAAGCAAGGAATGTTATCTTAGTGCCTTTTCACAATATGCCAAATAAAAAGTGGCACTTTTGACACTGGCCAAATGACCACTGCAAATTAGGGTTCTTCAATTTGCTGAGTCAATATGCCATCATGTCACAAGCCATATAGAGTTAAATTAATTTAAAGTTTAGTTCTCCAATGAACAGCAGAGCTTTTAGGAAAATGGGCACTCCACAATTATAAATGTAAACAATATCAAGCATCTCTTTTACTTCTGTATGGATTCTATTTTTAAATGTGCTCTATTAAGTTTTTTTATTTACTAATATTATTAGCGAAGGTCATTTTATATCAAATACATTGGACTACATGGTGCTCATATTAAACACGTTTTCTGATTTCTAAACACACCTCTGATTTTCTTTAGATTGAGATCACCATTTGAGCTAGTATAGACCAACTTTTTTAATACAGTTAACAATAATTGAATCCATTGAAAATCTGAATAGAATAAGATAAAGAGGAAGTGAGAATTTGCACCCTTCTTACTTGATCCCTGTCTTTCCTTTGTAATAGAATTTATGCCATTGGTTACCTGTTTCTCAAACCTTTAGAACATGAGTTGGTGCCTAGGTCTCCAGCTTGCAGAAATGAGTCTGGAAATCTCAGCCCCGATTTTCTGGTGATTCAACTCAGACTTCAAATACATGTCAGTGGTGGTTCTTCATCTCTGGAGAATCTTGTTACAACATCCAATGAACTCAATACTTTAAAATTTTGATTATAATTATTGACCTGAAGAATGCATGCTAACAAATTAAAAATATTATAATGTAGAAAAATATGTATATGGTAACTTGCATTCATACTTACAAAGCTATATCGTACTTGTAAAATTGCTATAGTTGTATAGTATATGGATATATATTTATTTATTTACATTTGTATACCTGAATTGCTCTGATTAATCTCAGGCATACGGAAAACATATGAAGTAGGAATTTCAATGGATAGACTTCTAACCACAATATTTATAACCTGATATAAAAATAACACTCAAGTATACAGTATACTGAAAAGAAATCAATTAAGAAATTTATAAAGGCTTTCAAGAATGAAAGGGAGTCATTTATATCCTTGACTCTGAATATATGGGTATCTATGAACCTGTTTTACTCCTATTTCCCTTCAAAGGCCAAATTCATCATGTAAGCCCTATATGTAGGTTTTTTGTTCACAGAGTTGGTAACTCTTCACATGTCATATCTATTGAAATAGAAAGGATTCCACAAAGAATTTCTGTTTATTTTCTTGATATGATTCAGAATTTTATCTTTTAATGAATTCTAAATCCAGCCAATCTGTTGGCTGTCATCTTTAATGTATTCAGGAGGCAGAGGCAGACAAATCACTGTGATTTTGATACCAACCTGGTCTGCAGGTCAGCTAGAGCCACACAGAGAGATGCTGTGTCAACAAACCGAAAAATTAAAATAATAAAAAAGTCAAAATTTAACCACATAGACCTTTCATAGACAAGGTTGTTCCATATGACTTTGTGTTTCTTTCCATAGTAGTGTATAAATTGAGGATACTGAGATATTCCAAAGCAATTTAATTTTCTTAAAGTGACAAACCTGTTGGCTTTCATTCTGTTATGATATGCAACAAAGCATTCCAAAATCTGATTATTAACATAAACCCTATTATTTTTCAAAACAATGTATATATTTGACTTCTTTAGACTTCCGGGGTATTATCTTCAGCAACTCTGTCAAAAAACGTCTAGTACATCCAAAAAAGGCCTTGTCATATGTCACAGGACAGTCTCAGCTGGTGTGATTATTTTCTCACATGAGCCCAATTTGCACAGTATCTCCTGTTCCAAGGACTTTACAACTATTTATTTCCAGATTGGGGCCTAAATTAAAAGAGACCAAAAAGAGAAGCTGCCTGACTACTTCTGGGATATGAATTGGTTTAAGTCATTTCTACCTTTCCTATTCATTAAAACAAATTATTTTTCCAGATAAAAGGAAGAGAAAGCCAGTGATTCCAGTTCTTGGCAGAAAGAGTGATGTTCCCAGAGAACGAGGCAGGAGCTGTTGGTGAGCATCCTTCTGGATTACCAATCTCAGTAAGGATCTGACAGATTCATACTTTGATGAAATGCCATCTCAAGACGGAAATGTTGAATTATTATTATTATTATTATTATTATTATTATTATTATTATAAAACTGAATAATTTAGGAAAAAATCCTGTCCAAGAGACAGGCTGTTGTCTCAGATGCATCTACAAAAGAGACAGGCTATTGTCTCTAATAGGTTTGTAAAGAAAATTGTTGATCAAACTTCTAAAATACAGAGATAGTTATTTACTGTAGGAGATGTAGCTATGGTGGTTTGAGTAAGTTTCCTTTAAAACTCCATAAGTTGGTTTCCTACCTTATACAGCTCCAGTGAAAGGAGGAAACTTTAGTAAGGGGAATCTTAGGGAAGAAAGTAAGAGTGTGAGGCTGTGCCCTTGAAGATAATATTAAGATACTGGCCACTCATTTTCTTTTCTCTTTGCTTCCTAGCTACCATGAAATGAGCAGCTCCCTGAGCAAAATGTTTCTGGCCATGATATGCTACCTAACCACAGGCCCAAAGATCATGAGACCAACCAACCAAGGACAGAACTCCTGAAACCATGAGTGAATATGAATTTGCCTCCTTATGGGATATTTATCTCAGAATCTTTTAAAAATATTAAAAGAAAGCTGAATGATATGTTACTATAAGATGACTAATAAATGTAATTATTATGGGATATAAGAAAAATGTATTTCTTTTATGGCTTCTTTTTAAAAAATTTTTTTAAAGCTAAATGTGCCAAAAAAGCTGTGAATATATTGGAGTATAAATCAAATAAAAATTCATGCCTAAAATTCTGTTCACTAAAGTTAAACATCTGATTTCATTATTTTGTTCTCAATTAAAATAACATATATTTGAATTCAAAGTGTTGTAATAACTTACATTCAAGTTAAATAAAATAAATAGAAATTCTCTCTTCTTCTGAAGATCTAGGCTCAAAACTATGCATTTCATATTTTGGGGGGTATTCAGAAAGGACAATTTCATACATGTAAATATATTTGATATTTCTCTGGTATATAAATTATATCTTAATCTGAAGTCACTTGCACTGTATTATCTTTATCAGTGGTTCTCAACCTTCCTAACACTACGTCCCTTTAATACAGTTCCTCATGTTGTAGTGACCCCAAAAATAAAATTATTTTCATTACTACTTTGTAACTGTAATTTTGCTACTGTTATGGATTGTAAGAATCAGTGTTTTTTAATGGTCTTAGGTTACTCCTATGAGAGGGTCTTTCATCCCCCAAGGTGGTTGACACCCAGAGGTTGTGAACCACTTATTTTTTTCTACCTTGGTAAATTCCTGGAAACTCAACAACAACAACCACACACACACACACACACACACACACACACACACACACATATCAAGAAATATTTCTAAAATGCAATGAGGATTGACATAATAAATACTTAACTTGGTTGATTATTTCATTATAAAATGTATTACTAAGGTGTCCAAAGGAGAGACATAGATTTAAGTTCAACATTAACTATCATTTCAGCCTGTTATTTTTGCACACATAGATTTAGATGACACCGTAATAGCACACTTGGAGTGAGCACAGACATATTTAAAATTATGTTTTTCCTACTATATTGGAAATCTCATTCATTAAGCAAGCATTTATTGAGGATCTCCCACAGGCCTCACACTGTGCTATGTGATGGAGCTAGAAAGATTAAGCATTGGGAATATCTTTAGTAATTGTGAGATTTATTAACTTAGAATTTTATGGCTTGGTGGACTCGGTAGGTCAACATTTTACTTAGTTTTTATAAGAGGATAAGCAATAATTGTCTATCACTTATAGAGATATAAATAGACTTGGAAAAATCAGCTCACTCTTTTCAGCGAGTCCCAGGAGGGTTTGGTGTTCTAGACTCTGTGATATGGCTCTGGACATCAAGACTAAGAAATGATGATGTCATGTAAGATTTCACACTGTGAATGCTGAAAGATAAATGTATTATAACTGTGAAAAAAATTGCAACACAAAACTGTGAGATAGCCAGGCAGCAGTGGCGCATGCCTTTAATCACTTTGGAGGCAGAGCCAAGTAGATCTCTGTGAGTTCGAGGCCAGCCTGGTCTACAGAGCGAGACGCAGAACAGGCACCAAAACTACACAGAGAAACCCTGTCTTGAAAAATGAAAAAACAAAAACTGTGAGATAATCCTTGATATATTACCAACTTCTTGAGGTTAGGAAAAGCTGTGAATCCACTGTCCCGCAAATTACAAAGGACATGGGCTGACTTTAACCACAGGGACAAATATAAATGGCCCACGGTATATCCAGGTTTATTTTTGTAAAGAAAAATAAAGTGACTTATGGGAAGTTGAAATATAGCTTATTTGATTATTTTTCTGAACATTTAAATTTAAATTTGATTATTATCTGAACATTTAAATCAAAATTTAATATTTCCAATGGTGTCGACAGTGGATACTTCTAAGTTTGAAAGTAGAAAGGGCAATGTGTCTTCCCTATCTCCAGCAATGTAGACATTTCCTCTTCTAGAAAGGGAAGTTGCTCAAAGGCTAAGAGCACTGGGTGTTGAGGTCCTGAGTTCAATTCCCAGCAATGACATGTTGGCTAACAACCATCTATAATGAGATCTGGTGCCCTCTTCTGGCATGCAACCAGAATACTGTATATTATAAATAAATCTTAAAATAAAAAGTAACACATAGTAAGGCCTTCAAAGGGTGTGAATATTTAAGGTTGAAATTTTACTCCTAGGGATATGTTTTTAAGAAATATATACACACACATTTATATGCATACATACGCACGTGTGTGTGTGTGTGTGTGTGTGTGTGTGTGTGTGTGTGTTTGTGTGTGTGTGTATAGACTTGAGGACAAAACTACTCAACTACTCACTATAGCACTGTTTATAAATGGGAGAAAGTTAGTACATGAATCTAGATATTGGTTTCAATGAACTACACAACACAAAGCTTTAGAAAAACACTTAATGATATTTAAAGTTTGTTCCTAATATGTTAATTTTAAGAAAAGCAAGTTATAAGTTTGGCCATATAAATGTATCCCAATGTTTTAGTTTAAAAACACACACATGCATACACACATACTCACACACAAAAATAAATAAATACAAATTTCAAAATCTACATCCATGATGGAAATGATATCAAATGCTAGGAAACCACAAAATGTAATTTGTAATTTTCTTTATTTCCAAATTTAATTGAATAAATAGATCTGAGGTTCAGAATGGAAATATTTGTAAAAAGGAAATATATTGTTTATAGTTCATTACCATAAATTAGCACAGGAATTTAAGAATATAGATTAGAATTTTTACCTCATTCTGCCCTCTTAGTGAGAGAAAGTTCTGTTTGCTTGTTTGAAACATATTGCATTAAGGCAAGGGAAATGGACCACTTAATAAGAGAATTTTGTGTATATCCAATAAGATATGATTTCTTGTTAATATTCTGATTTTACAGACACATTCCAAATCCTATGGATAAGCTGGAATTAATTACCGCACATTGAAACTACAGGGAAGAACACCATTGTCTTCAAGTATTCCTTCCTGTCATATCATTTCAGTGTGCCCTACTCCATGGGATTCCTTTATTTTAATATGAGTAGGAATCATCCAGTATCCCCTTTCTTGTTCTCTTTCACACACGTTATACTATATGCACACAGATATCTGAAAGAGAGTCAAGGTTCACATCCAGGAAATATTGAGAATCTAGATGCCAAACACACTGTTAATTAAGGAAGGTATGCCGGGCTGTGGTGGCGCATGCCTTTAATCCCAGCACTTGGGAGGAAGAGGCAGGCAGATCTCTGTGAGTTCGAGGCCAGCCTGGGCTACCAAGTGAGTTTTAGGAAAGGCACAAAGCTACATAGAGAAACCCTGTCTCGAAAAAACAATTAAAAAAAATTAAGGAAGGTAATATATGAGCCAAAGTTCCAGAAAACAATGTACAAAAAAAATTATTAAAAAGTGATTACAAAAAAATAAGTATATGTGTCTATACTTATATATGTATATCTCTAATATATCCAAAACACTATAACATTTTAACCTGTCTATTAAAATGATACTGACAGTGTAAAATATATTATTTAACTTTTGTTATACTATTGCTTATTGTCAATGTTTTACTCATCTAACACCAGTTCTGGTTATTTGGTATGCTGTATCATTACCTAAGATAACACTAATATTTGCAAAAAGATGTTTTTACATGGAAAGCAATTCACAAAAGGAGATAATATGCACATTAAAATAACCACTGGGAATAATTATTTTTAGGCATTCAAAGATATACCAATGAATCTTCAAACTTCACTGCTATTATTTGTTTTTTGGAGCTGTTTTACATTTATTTGTTGGAAAAAATAACTTTTCTGTATGAAGTGAAAGAGTCTCTTGATTCTAAAACAATTATTCCTGAGGGTGAGATTATACATGCCAGAAAACTTGTATTTCATTTCCCATGCCATGCATGGCAACCAAGTTATTTTTATTTTAATCTTCAGTACATCCCTTTTTGATGGGATGTTTTTATTTATTTATTTAAAATATGTATGTTTTTAACTGAAATAGAATTATGTCACTTCTCTCTTCCCTTACCTTCCTCTGGCCACTTGTATGCTCCCACTTTCAAATAGATAGTCTCTTTTTTTTTTTTTTTTTGATCCCTGATTGTGTGTGAGAGAGGGGTTCTGTTACAGAATAAGAATTCCAGGCATCTCCAGGACATACGCTGGACGATTAGAGAACAGTGGTAAGTGTCCTAAGACTTGAGAAGTCTTCCCTCAGTGTTTCACCTACAAACCACATAAGCATCGTCTACATGAAGCAACAGCAGTGAGAAAAGAACCAGCACATCTGTAAACTACATAAAGCACAAAACTAGTCTAAGATAATTTCTCTGAACACACATTTGTTTTCTTGTGTTCCATCTTTTTTCTAAATTATTTCTTTCAGTTTTTGAGATTATAATATAATTACACTATTTCTTCCTTCCCTTTGCTCCTTCCAAGGCCTTTTATACACCCTTCCTTTCTCTCTTCCAAACTCATGAACTCATTTTTCATTAAATGTTGTTACATACATATATGTATATTTTATACATAGTCCCAAGGGATACATCTGCACAACACTTCCAAAACTGAAGCTCTGGGAACACTTTCGTACTTCTTTATGCAGTGGGATGTCATACTTTGAATGTCTATGAGGACCACAGACTCACCATTTTGCATATTGAACAGTCTGCTGCCTAGCAAACACCTTAATGTCACATGCTTTAAAATGTCTGTCTATCAGTTAACAAAATTCTTCACCACAAAACTTACAGCAAATCTGACTTCCAATCTTGCTTTCCCTTTATTCCTTTGTACTAATCAGAAGATTGACAGAAGGCAGAGAAAAAAAATGTTGGGCTATCTCTTTGCTCTTTTGTTTTTCTAAGAGTGCTGTTCTAAGAAATCTATAATAATCCTCAAGTTTACAAAATACTTGCAGAGTATTGCACACAGAATAACTTATCCAGTAATTTTAGACAGACACATGTGATAAAGAGCATTAACTTTTAAATAATATACACATAAAACTTTGAACGGAAAATGTCTAAATTCTTCTGACCACACATTCATATCAGCATCTTATATAAACGAGTGAAAAGTTATTAACAGCTTCAGTAGGTGTCTTCAACTTCACTCTTGGGAATAAAAGAAGATTGGTTTTCTTTTAGTTATTAACAATTTCATCTAGAGTGAGAGATGGCTCAGGGATTAAGAGCACTGGCTGCTCTTCCAGAGATCCTCAGTTCAATTCCCCACAAACACATTATGGCTCACAGCCATCTGTAGTGAAATCTGCTGCACTCTTCTGGTGAACAGGGATACATGCAGGCAGAATACTATACACATAATAAATAAATAAATAAATCTTAAAAATATTCCATCTAATTGTATCATCCGAAGGAATTTAAAGCAAAAGTGACCTGTTTGTCCTCAGCTTGGACGGTGTCATGGAAATTGCTTTGCTAATAATGTTTCAGAATAACTGGTTACATATTTTATGAAAAATGTACCATTAGACTTAAAGAATTAATGCAGTGACAGTCACAAAAGATCTAAATGAGGAGCATCTGTATAATTTCCCAAACTAAATTCTTGAATATGCTCTAACATATTATCCCATGAGATGATCATTTTTGTATTAAATCATAATTTTTAGTAATTTATGGTATCTGTATAACTAATGGAAAGACAAATACAAGTGGCTTTGACCATTTCTTGTTAGATTGTGTTCAAAAGGCTTAATACTGTTCCTAAAAGATCAGGTAAAATAATTACATGAAAATGTTAAAAAAAATAAGGAAAAGATAACATAATTAGGTGCTGGCAAGATGGCTTATTGAGAAAAGCAGCTGTTTGTCAAAGTTGATCTCCTGAATTGGGACTTCCAGCACCCACTAAAGAGCCAGGCATGGCATTGTCTCTGTTTACACCCAGTGGATAAAGAAGGTAGAGACAGGTAGCTGTCCAGAGCTCACTGGCCAGTCAGCCTAGCTGAATTGATGTTGCAGGTGCACCGAGAACCCCTGTTTCAAATACAAAGGTGGAGAAAGGTAGAAAAATCACTTGACGCTGATTTCTGCCCAGTCCCCATGCACATAAGGGCAGCTAAATGTTTATGTATGTGTGCACATATACATGCATGCACATATGCATGCAGTATACACACACACACACACACACACACACACACACACACACACACACTGCACCCAAGACAAGAAGAGGGGGAGATTACTCACTATTACTGGGGGAAAATTCCTCATAGCCTTCATATGAATAAATGATTCAAACTGTTGTCATGAATACAGTCCTTCCTCTTCAAAGTACCACCAAACAAACAGAAAACTCACCAGCAGAAATAAATGAGACCATTGGAATGGTATAAAAAAAAGGCTAGTGCCAGAAAATTATAAAGTTTGATGGCTTCCGAGAAGAAAACCATACAAGGAAAATTCTAGGCAGCATACAAATATAGAGAAGCATGGGGAAGTGTCCAGTACTGTGCAAAAGAAAAGCCTTTCACTAGAGGCACATGCAAATGAAGCAGAAGTCCACAAATTCTTTAAAGGTCTGGGGGTGATGAAGTGAAAATAACCAAGAGCAAATGACCTTGGATTAGACATGAAGTCTTAGGAGACTTTGGTTACCTGCAGAAAATTAGTCTGCTAACCTTGTTTATAGGTCCTCCAAACTCACTCCATTTATATAGTAAGTAGATAATTAAAGTACAGTAGAAAGTTTTGAGATAAAACATATGGAGAAAGAAACCAAGAAGAGAAGAAAATCATTGTGCTCCTCTGTAAGCAGAAGTGGAGGGAGATAGTCATGGAGAAGTATGCAGGGCTCAGACAATGTGAGCTTCTCATAGAAATTGTCTGCTGGGGTGAATTTGTCATCGTAAAAAATTCAAAGAAACAGAAAAAAAATGCACCATGATGAAGAGCCGGTAAACATAAATAATGAAGGGATTTTCTCCTAAAGTCTAAAAATAGGACCACAATCAAAAACCAGCTCTAAAATGAGAAGGGAAGAGTCACAAAATACTGGGAAAATATTTAAAGATACACAGAAAAATAGAGGTGCTTTCCTTTTGAAAGCTAAATGTATAAAACGTAAGTGGGAGGAATTGAACACCATGGAAAAGAAGTTATTAAAATTTTGTGAGGAAACTTAAGTCAGAAGAATAGATGAAGAAAATACTGAAGAAATATTCCTGAAAGAGTAAATTAAAATGTTTTCATGTTTTTGCAAGACTGAAATGCACAATAGCTAGGCAATTTCAATAGCCAAGAAAGAAAAAAAAAAAAACAGACTTCAGAGGTTCTAGAAATTAAACAGAATATATACATAATGATTTGTAATTATATTTTTTGTAAACCTGAACAAATCAAAACTACAATTTCTTAAAATCTACCCATAAAATATTGATTAACAATGGTATTAAGTTTTAGCCCCAAAGATCATAGACTAGAATACAAAGAAAACATTCAGATAGGAACATTGATCAACAGTTGTTTAATGAACTGTAGTACCATTTAGAAAGCAAGAAAATTTTCAGTGTCTAAATTTTAAGGTATCTCAGTACTGTTTTTTAGAACAACTTGCAAATATTCATTGTTACATGAAAATGTATCCAGGAGTTTCACAATAGTAACAAGAATAAATGATAAATAGTTCAGAAAACCAAGCAATAAATTTTAATAAACAGTGGCTGAACACTTTAAAGGACGTTTAAAAATAAATGGTAGAATTAGGATGCTTACTGGCTTTTTGTGGAAGATATGAAAGTCAATCATCCTGTCGACAAAGAGGACAGATATATTACTATATTTATTCGCCATTAGGAAATACTAAGCTTATTATGTTCAGATATTTATCATCATTTCCCACATAAATATAAAACAAGGGATATATATTTTTAAGGTTGTGAAAGATAGAAAATAAATAAAAAAATTATGTATTAGAGAATAGATAGGTGGCTCAGTGGATATAGTGTTTTTGTGTATATGTGGACACCTGAGTTTTGATCTCTTGGAATACATAAGGCCAGACATGTTGCCCTGCTGCTATAACTTCAGAGTAGAGGTGGGGTGGATGGGCAGAAACAGGATACCTAGGGCATGCAGACCAATATTCTTTTAAGAACAGTGAACTCTCTTAACAGTTTATGAAACAAGAGGTAAGATATCAATCAATTTTATTCACAATAATTATAGATGTAGATGAATTCAGTTTACCAACTTAAAGACAAAGATTCTGGAGCCATGCAAAACAAACAGGAAGTTGCTGACACAGCATAGTATTGATATTCTTTAGGTGAATTTTCACACTGTGCAGAGGTGTCCAATGAATACTCCAACAGTTAAACCATGAAAAAATTCCGTTCAATCAAAAACCGCATTGTGAAAATTGAGAAAATATGCAAAAATTAAAATACAGAGCTAACATGTAATATCTTAAACATATTGGACCTATAATGGAAGCCAAAATATACTGTTTAAATTTATGATAGTGACCACAAGGAAATATTTCAGTAAAATTAACTATTAAAATATAAATATGTGAGCCTGGTGGTGGTGGCGCACGCCTTTAATCCCAGCACTTGGGAGGCAGAGCCAGGCGGATCTCTGTGAGTTCGAGGCCAGCCTGGGCTACCAAGTGAGTTCCAGGAAAGGCGCAAAACTACACAGAGAAACCCTGTCTTGAAAAACCAAAATAAATAAATAAATAAATAAATAAATAAATAAATAAATAAATAAATAAATAAATATGTGAGTGGATGTGAATCTGGAAATAGATAAACAGTATCTATGCTTTAAGATATCTGTTAAAATTTCAAATTCATTATTACTTTCAGATGCATGGGTCAATTTGTGGGTATATACTGCTCATATATGTTACTGCTATAAAATAATTAACAAAAGCAACTTGAGGAAGAGCTTATTTTGACTAACACATCCAGAGAGCTAATGTCCATGATACTGAGAAAATCATGACAAACTGACAGGGGTAAGAACTTGGTGGATCATATTTGATTTGCACACAGGAAGGAGAGAGAGCTAGAAGGAACCCGGGGCTGAGCTGCAAACCCTCCAAACCAGAACACAGACGTCTACTTCTACCAGCAATATTGCACCTCCTTAGAAGTTTCATAACCTCCCAAAACAGTGCCATCTGCTGGGGACCAAGTGTTCAAATACTTGAGCCTATGAGGGGCATTTTTCACTCAAGCAACAGCAGGAAATTGTTATTTTTAAATGAAACATAGTGAAAATGAATAATGAAAAGAATAAAATGCAGAAGCTTTTCATAATTTTTTGTGGTAAAAGTAGTTGTGATATACACTCATACTATTCTATGCACTGTTTTATGATCAGAAAATTAAATAAACTCTCTTGGTCAGGTCTGAATACTTTCTGTATATAGAATGAAGCTATTTTTAACCTGTATGCATCCACACACTATTATCTCTGAGTCTTTCCACAGTTTTCTCATAAGTATGATTTTCATTTCTAGTTTGGTGATTTACACACCAAATTTAATTTTCTACTAAATACCCAATACAATTGATAAGATGATGATTACAATTTCCATTCTGTTCATTGTTTTATATTATTTTTACTCAATTGATTCTAAAGCTAACAGACAAATATTATAGTAGTAATAATATAGCTATAATGAACCAATGAACACATACAGAGCTTATTAATTGCTGGGCTTTCTTCCAAGATATTTTCACAAATTAAGCCATTTAATTCTTCTCATAATACTGCAAAGTCAATAGTGTTATTATCTCTATTATGAATGGAGAAACTGAGGTGAAGAGAGGCCATTGCTGTGTTGTGACAGATACAAGTGGCACCTGAAATCTAAATAGCCAGGCTACAGAATTTTGCTCTCATTTATTTTGCTATGAAGCTAAGGCTGACCTCTTGTTTTAGTCCCCAAAATGCCCAAGTGCTGAAGTCAGAGGCATGTAGACATATTCCATCATGACATGCACACACAAACATACACACACACACACACACACACACACACACACACATCCTCAGTTTTCAGGTACAACTAGCTTCTATTGATGTAAATCACAAGGGTCACAATTTTGGAGCAAAAATCTCATGTAAGGATCCCTTTAAAACTGAAAGATTTCTACTGAAAACTCACAAAAGAAAGATATTTTTATTCATGTCTTGCTCTACAGAAATAAAGAAAAATCTAGTTATGGTGTTGGAAAATACAAAAAAGAAAAACAGCAAAGTCTTTCTGAACCTGGAGGCAGTATTTGTGGGTGCAATGCTGAATACAAAACCTGAAACAGATTTCCATTGTTTCCAAACACTAAAAAAATACTTTTAGGGAGAATTAGAGAAAACTTGTCAAGTGTTCATTTATTTTTGTCTCTGTTAGATATTTCTCTTTTATTTTAACATAATATACTACCTGAAAAACATGAAGCATGGGGAAATGGCAGGAGAGAATATTGAGAGAAGGATTGAGAGAAGAAAAGGTTTGTCTACAAGGCTCCACCATGGAGACCCTTGACTTATAATAGCTTAGGTCACTGACTCACGTGACAAGTAGGAGAATACACATACCTCAAAACAACAAGATGACAAATTTGGTGGGTGTATATTGGGGATATAAAGTTATATTAAAGTTCTAAATACCTAGGGATTGTACAACAATTACCCGTCTTAATGCTTTGCAAAGAGTTGAGTTCATCTTACAAAAGCAACATTATCTAATGAGATTGTAGAAAACACTTAAACATATCTAAAAATGTCATCAAATATATTTTTCTCACAGCTTTTCACAACAAAATTTGAGGGAAGAAGTTTCTATATGCTTACTGCACTAGTATATATGGTATTTCCCACTATTATGGTCATTAATGTATAAATCTGTTTCATGTGGGACACCTGCAGGGTATGTGGGCATCCCAAAATCCTTCATTTACTTTTTAGGCATCAGGCCTGGTAACCTAGGGTTTATTCCTAGGATTGTCATATACTCTCTGAGTTTTTATAGCATCCTAAAAAATCTCTCTGTTTTTTCTATTATCTCTCATGAATACATTTTGAAACAAAAAGATGTAAGGGGAAAAAAGCAAAGAAAATATGTAATTTAAAAACATAAATCTAAAGAATAGTAGCTAAATTTTCAGAAAGTGGTGAGAAACTACTCTGACATAGTTTTTATTTGTTTGTTTGTTTGTTTGTTTTGTTTTGTTTTTGAGACAGGGTTTCCCTGTGTAGCTTTGCACCTTTTCTGGAACTCATTTGGTAGCCCAAGCTGGCCTTGAACTCACAGAGATCCTCCTGGCTCTGTCTCCCAAGTGCTGGGATTAAAGGCGTGTGCCACCACCACCCGGCCTCTAACATAGTTTTAATATCTCTAAACATAATCTTTCTGTACACATTTTGAAACAGAAATTCAGCAGCCAAAGGAATGTGCCAAGTGATAAAGACAACTAAATCTGTAGAAGAAAGTAAAGCATTTCAGAGATGAATATTGTAATAGACCATATAGTATTATAGCAAACCACTTGAGATAGGAATAAAACAAAATGCAAAGTTTAAAACAAATTTGAATAATTTTTATAGATATGCAAGATGAACAATTAAGATCCAACATGGAAACAAATGGTGATCCAGAAGAAAGAAAGAGTAAAAGAAAATGTGTAACAGTTGGTTTGTGCATGCTCTCGAGTATCAGGTAGGCAAACTAAAGATGCAGGGCTGAAAGCATTGCTGCAATGAAAGAATCTTATTTGTATATCCATCAAACACTCAGTAATGAGGGTTTGATAGATGACTGTCTTTCCAAAGAGCAAGAAGCAGTTCCTTCAGTGATATTGGGGCACACACAACCTCCTGTAGTACAAATATACACAAAGCATATCATAACAAATATGGAAAGAATTTAATTTTTTAGTTTTATTTGAAATGCCATAGGATAATAAAAAATTAATAAAGATGAAGAAAATATTGGAATATGAACACTACCTATTAAGATTATATAATCTTTGATATTGATTTCTCAATTTTTCTCAGGAAACAATACCTAAATAACTTACAGACTGTAATAGACAATACACTGATACTAATTTTTATTAAATTAACAATTAATAACTTACATGAAAAAAATTGCATGATATTTTATATTAATTAACTTCCTTTAACAAATGAAGGTTAATTTAATTTGACCATTATGTACTTAATCTCATCACAGTAATGTTTCAGATCACCTACATTATTTCCTTGAACTTTATATGTAAAACATAATTACATTCCTTTTGGTCAAAAAAAAAAAAGAGTCTTAAAGTAATGGCAAGAACATGTCTCAGGCTGACCAACTATAGTAATATTTTAACAAAAAAAATTAAAATTTGAGAATCATGAAAATATTCATCTGAAAAAAACAAGTCATATTAAACAATACTAAAACTTCTGGGTAACAACTTTAAATATGAGATATCTGCAGTACTGCTTACAAATATGCATGTCTTTATGAAAGTATGACTGTTTGATTCTAAAATGATAACTTGTCGTGACTGTGTAAAATAAAATAATAATCAGGCACAGGACAAACAGTGAACCTGTAACTGTCTCTTTATACAGTTCCAGAAAGTGGGACCCACCCACCCAAAAAACAATGATGAATCAGGGTGTTAATGCTGATTGGAAAGTGTTAATTCTTTCACGTTTAAAATGAATCTAAAATAAAGTTATGGTAATTACCATAATTTCAATAATACAAATTCCTGAAATGATTATTGTAATATATATATATATATATATATATATATATATATATATGATTCATACTACTATCAAAATCATCAAAAAAGGCTGAATGAATAATATAGTGATAGTGTTCTTATGATTAATCTCAATCTGGTATGCTTATCTGTTCTTTAAATTTTATTTCTTTTGCAATCAATTCACCTTTAGATTGTTCTCCATTTTTCCTGTTGAGCATTCTAATAGGCTTGATAATCAGCTTAAGTAGAGACCTTAAATTGTCCTACACCCCATTTGGGTAGAAAAATAGCCAGGACTAGACATCAACCTTCTACATGATCCCAGAGCCTCAAGCATTGAAAAGGAAATTTTAGGTTTAGACTTAGACTACTTAGACATTAGAAGACAGACATTAGGGATAGACTCCTCACTTATGACCAACAGCTTATAAAAACAGGGCTGTAACTTCAGGGATCTACTTCTCAGAGGCACAGGATCTGGGTCATCTGGCCCTGAGAGAACACGTGGCATCTGAACTGCCAAGGATGTCATTAATTGATCATTGTCTAAGCCTGGTTCAGAAGCCCTTAATCTTAGAAGACTACTGTATAGCAAACGGCTTTACATACTATTTCCCCTCCCACAAGGATCAGTCCAAGTAGGTCTGTCAGTCTCCTAGACAGAAATAAGCATTTTAAGAAAGTTGTCTGTTCTGCACTTTAGACATCAGATAAAACTTGTCTAAAATATAAATGTGCACAACCTATCTCTGGCCATTCTCCATTCTCACACTGTGAGAGAGTTCTATTCTCCAGTGATCTACTTAGCCACTGGTCACAATCATCCATTGAGAGTACCTACTATACTTGTTAATAACCACCTTTCTTCTACACTATATTTGTATTTTTTTTAATTCTTTCTCCAGAGATCACAAAGAGCAGGGATCTGAGAGGAGTTCCCAGCAAGATTCTGTTGACAATGATGTGTATTGTGAGAATTGGTCAACATTTAAATATGTATTAAAATGGTTCCAAATCATTATTTTTTCATAGTTTTGTTCATATATAGAAGTTTATTTTTCTAAAACAAGTATTTTTACTGCAAATAAATATATAACAGAGTTTTGGCAACTTATATCATGTATCTTCTTTTTTTTATAGAGTAAGATATAATTCTTCTTCAAGGATATCTGTCAATTATTGATGATAGCATCACACTAAGTACTCCTTATTCTTAGAAAGAAGACTATATTATAAGAAATCATTCCCTATAAAGCACTTTTCTCCCCATCTCATCTTATCATGAGAATTTTAGGTGCAAAGAAATAATACCTCATGATTGTTATTATTAGAGGATGGGATCTATCTTTCAAGCTTTTATATTTTGTTTGGTTATTTTTTACCAAGTACTGAAGCTTATGCTAGCACATCTCTACTTTACATATTGTCAGTATAAATATGTAGCTAAATAACTAAGTGAATATTTCATAATCCTCTTCTTTCTGTAAGGAAAATAAAAAGGTATCAGTCTGCTTACACCATTTTCCATCATCTAAAGATTAGAAGCCTATAGTCAAGTTAATATACTTCATATTGTCTTCAAAACATAATTCATTTTGTGTGGGATGGGAACAGAGAGCTCAGACCAAATGTGTGATCATCTGCTAAGTGACCAAGTAAATTCACTTTCATTAAAGAAAGTTACATTTCTTGAAAATAAAATTATGACAGTCACTAGAAATGCTTAATGGAAATAAAGATGCACATTTGATTTTAAGTGATGGGCTTCTTGCTAAGAGCTGATAACTTGTGCATTTATATAACCTCATATAAGCCCCTTACATATAAAAGTTTCTTGATTGAAAGTCTTTATACTGCATAGCCATGATTATGCTAAAAAAAATCAGTGAAGCATCAAAGATAAAATGACTCTGTATTTCTGTTTGCTATACAAATTGTGGCAGCTTTTTTGTGTGCATATGTTTGTTCTGTGGAAATGTATATATTTACACATGTTGGGGGGAGGGCTAGAAAAACAAAGCTCAAATATGTTATTTCATTGTAGTTGCAATACACACAAATTGTCGACACATTTCAACAACAATGATTTTCAAAGATGATAAACAAATCCATCAGATAAATGAAAATTGCTTAGAATGAGAGATTCAATACCCAACATATGGTTCCTTGGTTTATAGATATCTTTGAGAAACACTGTCACTATAGAACATTATGAATCCCTTATTTTCAAGCTGATTCTGTATAATGCCACTGCTCTCCCTGTTTTCTTCCTCAGGATAACTTCTATTTGCTATTCCGTGAATGCCTCTCAGAAGACATAGTCAGGATGTTGATTATTTAAACTTAAGTATCTTTCATTTGGAGAAACAAGAACTATGAATTCCAATCTCCCCCAAACCCCCAATGTTACACTGTCATGTTAACATTAGGGCTATATGTAGTGGCTAATCTGAGAACTCTGTAAAGTTTTGCTCCCAAGTCATCAACTTCTGAAACTTTCATAAAGTATTATAAGATCCTTATCATAACAGGCTCAGCTGGTGTAAATGGGGAGGAAGTATGACTCTACACGCTATTATCTTAAGCCGGGCGCAACCAAAATGTCAGAGGAAATTTGGTGTACCCATTTGACCTCCACTCTTGTGTTTCCCCCGTTGTGAAAACCCTCCCCCAGGAAACTTTTATAACCGTTCCTTTAAATCATCTGTGGATACTGCAAACCCCACCCCTCAGCCCTTGGAGGAAAAAAAAAATAGCAGTCACATCTTCAGATCTGTCTACCGTTACAGAAAGGGCGTGTAGCCATCGGAAAGTACCAGAATTAGCACTGTCATCCAGTCTTGCCTATTAGTTTTACTGCAGCAAAAGACTAGTGAAACACTGAAAAATAAACCTGTAGTCTCACTTTGCCTGGTTTGATCCTACATCTACCGATACAGATTCAATACATATTTTCTCTCACAGGGAATAAACGTTTTTAAACCTTCAGCATCATAAAAACACAGCATCAATGAAACAGACACTCCCCCCACCACACACACAACCCCAGCTTTTACCTGTTATACTAATACAAAGAGATAGAAAGCAAGAAAAGCTGCAGCTTGCCCAGCAAAATTCTCATTGCAGCAGACAGCGCAATTCTGTACTTACGGATCTTACCGGGGAAATGTCTCGGGATCTTTACAATTTTTCTGCAGAACTCTGTCTGGAGCCCTCAGCCAGGCATGCTGTGCATCCAGGCAGAACCAAGCCGTATGGAATGTCTATGCAGCTGGGAGATAATGGGACTCTTTTTCCCAGCTGGGACTGCAAGCCTTTTATCCACTGAGTATTGCGTGGCTCCTCTCTGGTCTTAAGCATGAAATACGCTCCTCTCCTGCTGCATTCCTGACGGAACCTAGACAATTAGTTCTTGAGGCACATGTGCAAAGCTCCCGTTTAGAATATTCAAAGGGAAAATTCTCTCCACACTGAAAGCCAGTTCTGTCTTCCCCATCCTTCACAGACTCAGGCAGCTGGGAGCAGCTGCCATTCCAGTAGCAAGAAAGATTAAATTCACACCCCCCCCCCCTCCTTATTCTTTCACTAGATATAGTCACTCCTGTTGGGTCATCAGAAAATCGTTCTTATTGAAAACTGGGTCAGACTAACTACTTATTAGGTATCCAACAGGAAAGGAAGTAGTTTTTCTTCTTCTTCTTTCTTTCTCTGGTTTCACTGCATTGTCATTTGCAAGCAAAGATTAAGCCGGTCAAGGGTCTGCACCGATTTAGACTGTGTTCAGATGTAAGCTTTCTGAAGCATGCCAGCAGCTCCTGGTGCTAGTTAAAGTGAAGGGAAGGGGGAAATAAAATCAAAGGTTATCAGAACAACCCTTCTAAATTAAATATGTGCATTAGCCTTCATAAAGATAGCAAATTACATAAAGTAGAGTCAAATAGACCAGACACCTAGCATTGCTCTGCTAAACAGTGTGCTTACAGTCTTCTGGGCAAAGAGGGAGTTTGCATGTGTTTGTGTAAGAGCTCTGTTTAAAAACAATTAAATAAATAAATGTTCTTTGTGTTTCGCACAGAGCCCTCTGACGAAACTTTTTAATACTACTGTGTCTTGGAATGGTTTTGGAAGAGACTGCTTGGAAAATAAAAGCTAAGTCAAATACAAAGCACATGTATGTACATAGAGATCATAATACATACAAACACGCGTAATACAAAAATATTTTCAGGTCATGACACAAAAAAAAGCATATATTTGACATCTGAAATTTAAAAAATGAATGCTTAGAAAACAAAACTACAAATCAAATGGAGTTAAGTAAAGGTAACTTTTGACCTGACTTTGATTTATTCGGTAAACAAGGCCTGTATAACTGGATTTTTGGATGCCCATGGATTATATTTCTCTGTAACTATGACCACCCAGCAGGTCATTTTTCCATATGGGCAAGTTCCATCATCAAGAGCTTCATAGGGAAGGTGATTCTTTTTAGTTGTTGTTGGTTATTTTTTGTTGTTGTTTATATTGGAACATGGTTTCATAATTCTTTCCACACCAGCCTCTAACTCTGTTTCCTGTCTTACCCTCCCAAGTTTTGGGATTACAGATTTCTATTGTCATGCATGGATATGATGGGACCCTCTAAATACATAATTTTTTATTCATTTTACATATCAATCACAGATCTCCCTCTCCTCCCTCCTCCCACAGTGGAGAGGGTGTCTGAACTTGCTTACCCCAGTAATCAGATCAGTGAGTACCCTAGCTGTTATCATAGAGCCTTCATCCAGTAACTGATGGAAGCAGATGTAGAGATCCTCAGCCAAGCACCCTGCCAAGCTCCAGGAGTCCAACTGAAGACAGAGAAGAAGGATTCTATGAGCATGCATTAAGATCATGATGGGGAAACCTACAGAGATACCCAAACCAAGCTAGTGAGAACTCATGAACTTTAGACCAATAGCTGTGGAGCCTCCATGGGACTGGACTAGGCCCTCTCCATAAGCGAGACAGCTGTGTAGCTTGATCTGCTTAAGGGGCCCCCTGGCAGTAGGATCAGGATCCATCCCTGGTGCATGAGCTGGCCTTTTGAAGCCTACCACTTATGGCGAAAACAAAATTTTAACATATCATTTTGTATATGAGACAACCGGTCATCTAGCAGTAAACTAGATTTTCTCACGAGGTGGAATTAATTTGGTATAGATATATCCCTTTACTCTAGTGCCTAACGTCTCCCCCATACTCCAGGACAGTTGACTTCCTTCCTTTTTATATTAGTAAGAAAGGAATGTAAAGGAATTTTATTCCTTTCCTATCACTGTATCTAAGCATGCATCAGTCACTCTGTCTGCAGTTACAGACTCTCCTAGTGCTCCTCAAGATGAAGAGAGAGTTTTTTCTCCTCAAGCCAATTCTCTATGTCACCTTGACAGTCATATTATCTTCTAAATATGTGCAAGACTATTCAAGCCATTCTTCTCTCTTTCAGAATTATCAGATCTTCCTCTTTTCATGCTTATAGCATAGAGATGTGCTTTTGTACTATCAAATCTTTGAAATTACTCATGTTTTTGGTATCTCATTTTCTCCAGCTTCTGCTCCATTTCCAGGCTCCTTGTTAATACAAGGCACCATGAAAAAAACTATCTATACTCATTTCCTCCAACGTATAGGTTCTGACCCTTGCTTGAATCCAGCCTGATTGGTCTTTTGTCCCCACATTCCACATAAGTACCTCTTGTCATGTTTAAAATTGGATTACACATTTAAAAATCTCAGTAGCCAGTGTGCAGTCCTTGTTTTACTTGACATAATGTCAGTAATTGGTAGAGTTAATCATTTTCTCCTTGTTTAAAGACTGTCTTTACTTAGCTTCCTGTTTGCCTTCCTTCTCATTCAGTGGTCCTTCTTGAGCTGAATTGCCATCTTTATTTTGTGAATCTTTAAACATTGGAGATCAAGGACAGTATAAACTAATTCTAGGATAGAGAAGTTACAAAAAATTTTCTGGGGATAATGAAAAATTTCCCAAGAAGTGAAGAAATATACCATCGCCCCATAAATCTTTAGATTTTATATATTCTTCAAATTTCACCAGGTTTTTCTTTTGAAAACAAACAAACAAACAGAACACGTAAATTGAAATGATAAATGCCAGAGTTGGGGAGTTTATAATTTGATTTTTGCCAACTTAAGTAATCAGGCCGTCTTTGCACTGGCCAGGAAAAAAAATCAGACACATATCAATTTCCAAAAACTGATCCCCACATATTTGATCAATTGATTTTAGATAACGGTGAAAAGTGAATTCAATAACAAAAATCATTATAATTCGTTAAATGTACAACTACCTAAAAGAAATAAACATTTACTACATACTTCAGCAGGTGACTTGAAATTAAAAGCAAATCTTTTAGTGATGGGAGAAAATAAATATTTTTGTAACTTCTATGCATATCTTAGCCAAAAATGAAAAAAAAAACATAGAATTTTGAACTTCATCAAAATTGAGAATGACCGTGATAGTTTGAATAATAATGGCTCACAAAGCTTCTTCTGCTTGAATACTTTGTCCTCAGAGGGTAAAGCCATGTGGATAGAATATGATGAGTGGCCTTTATTGGAGTTGTGATGCTATGGGAAGGCTTTGAAGTTTCAAAAGTGCCTTTCCTAGTGCCGATTTTGTTTCCTGATTGCAGTTCAAGATATAAGCTCTCAGCTGTTCCTGCCACCATGCCTTTACTGTGCCATCATGTACTCTAAACTTCAGAAATGGTAAGCCCAATTAAATGTATTCTTGTATAAGTTGCCTTGGTCGTGATTTTTTTCACTGAAATAGAAAAGTAACTAAGACACTGACTAACCTTTGAGATATATAATAAAATGACCATTACAATTCAGTTATAAGAAGATAGTGAAGGAGTTAATGAACAAAACTATGAACAGAAATTTCATCAATGTATCTGAGAGACATTAAAGCATATAAAAAGGTATTCAACAAAATTATTCAAATTGGGGCTGGAGAGATGTCTTAGCAGTTAAGAATAATGACTGTTCTTACAGATGACCCAGGTTCAATTCCCAGCACCCATATGGCGACTCACAATCATCTATTACTCTTGGTCCAGGGACACACCCTCCTCCATACTCTGGACACCAGACATGTAACTGGTATATAGATATACATACAAAAAATTATAAGTATTTCTAAAGTTATTTGAAATTTACTAATCCTAAAACTGCAAACCATTGAGGCAGGATGGAAAGCCTAGGAAAGGATCTTCTTTCTCAGAAATATGGTTGAATCTCTCCTCGTATAAGATCTATCAATTACTTAAATCTTTGACCCTTTCCAAGCCATAAAACTTCAATTTTCTAGGATTTAAGACTTCATTAACCAAGAAAGCTTATAAACTCAACTTGTGTCACCCTAATGGTGTGTGGTTACTACACTCAACTCCTTCTTTTATACAGTCACCTCCATTACTTTGCTTATAAAATTAGAAGAAAGGAATGTGTGTGTATGGGGGAGTTCTCAGCAACCTTTAGAGATATAACTCAGGGCTACCAATGGGATATATATGACTAATGCTCAGAAAATTAAATCTTCCCCTTGAGCTAAAATTAATACTTTCCCTTCAGAATCTCACACTCTCTGTTTGTTACTTCTTGTTTTCATCTTTCTCCCTGCAGCTAGAAGGTTTCTCCAGTCTCGCCTGGCCCCGAGGTCCCATAGCCGCTTATAAAATAATCATTCTGAGGCTTAATATTAATTACCAATTGTGTGGCCTATGGCAGGCTTCTTGTAAGCTAGTTCTTATAACTTGACCCATTTCTGTTAATCTATAAGTTGCCACGTGGCCATGGCTTACTAGTATTTTCACATCTTTCTTCTCTTGGCAATGGCTGGCTTCTCTCTCCTCTCCTTTTTTCTCTCCATATATCTGCTTGAATTTCCCACCTGCCTCTAAGCTGCCTTGCCATAGGCCAATGCAGCTTTATTTATCAACCAATCAGAGCAAAACATATTCAGAGCATACAGAAAGACATCCCACAGCATCTCTCTACCTATTTTCAGTTTGGAAGGGTATATCTTGCTTGCTTCTGATAGCCCTTCTATTTCTTAACCCCGTACTTAAGCCTACATTAAAATGTCTCCAATAAAAATTTTCAACATCATTTCTCCAGTTAGTTCTGAAATGCTTTTCAGCCTCAGGCAAGATATCTAAAATTTCAGTGGAACCATTTAGGCTGCTGAGAATAGTAACATGGAGCCACATCTTTCTTCAATCAACAATGAAGCTTTAACCATGAGATACCATTACACATCCATTATTAATAAAGTTTGGAGCTATAGAGATGTCTCAGAGGCCAAGAACACATGCTCTTCTTCCGGAGGACCTGAGTTCCATGCCCAGTACCCATGTTGAGAGGCTTACACCTACCTGTAATTCCAGATCCAGGGTATCTGCAGGGAGTGGGATATATGGACAGGTGATCTCAAACTGTATAAGAAATCAAGCTGAGCAAACCATAAGGAACAAGCCAATGATAACACCACTTCCATAGTGTCTGCTTCAGTTCCTTCCCCCCAGTTCCTGCCTTGAGATCTTGCCCTTCCTCCCCACAATGATGGACTATAATCTGGAAGGTAAAATACACTCCTCCCTGCAAGATGCTTGTGGTCAAAGTGTTTATTACAGCAACAGAAAACAAACTCGGAAATTCTCTGACCACACATAAGTCACAGCATGAATATGTTCCAAATGTCAAATAAATACTAATGAAAAATTATGACAAATTCTATTGCAAAATTATCTCCACCTCCATACAAATGAAATCACATGTGTACATAAAAATATTCAGAGAATATTTACAGAATTTTTTTCATAGAAAAACCAAATAAGAACAAGACTAAAGTTTACCCATAGATGAATATATAAACACATTGTGGCATATTAATGGATGTAGTACATGTTAGAAATAAAAAGACATAAATTGCTGATATGACTTGGATGAATTCCAAAAATATCATGCTAAGAGAAAAATATTCAAGAGTAAATAAAGCAATTCTGTACAGATAGAAAAGAGAGAGTCTAGTTGCTTGGGACCAAGGTGGGAGATTAATTATGTGTGGGCAAAAGGGAACATTTAGGTTAATGAAAAGACCTATTTTAGATTGTGGCAGTGGTGGCAGGGATATATGAATTTGACAAACCTTATCAAGTATACAAGTGGGTACACTTTATTTCATGGAAGGCATAACCTAATGAAGTTCTCTTTTTATAAATTAAATGATGACAGACTTTTCTCTCCCAGGCTTTGTGAGTTGGGGGAGGGATGCCTATGCAGTGCTTCTCTCCTTGCTAACATTCTCAGGGAATACTGAGGCTTCTCACTTGTCAAACAAGAGGCATTCTGAAGAACTAGTCACCAATGTCATTAGCTTCAGGCTTCCCAATACCTCAACCTCTTCTGTTCCCAGCAATTAGTAAGCTATTGCTTTTATATGTTTGTCTTGTGGAAAAATAACCTACAATGGATTAATAATCCTCTTACAGGCATGTCCAAACATTTTACATTGCAGCAGGATGATGCTGTCACCTATAAATTTCATGCTGAAGTTCTTTGCAATTAAGTTATAAAAATGAGTCTCAAAAAAAAGAATAAAGAAAAGAAAAAGAAAACTCATAATATTTAAGGAAGTTTATGAATTTATATTGTACTTTTCTTATAGCTATCCTGGGCCACATAAGGCCACATGTGGTCTGTGGCCTGCAGGATAGACATACTTGCTTGAAACATTTGAAAATAATGTGTAATCATAGTAACTTCTTGATATGTAAGTGCTTTAAAGATACATAGTATATCAACCCTAATAATGTGCCATTGGTTTCATTTGTTTTGCTACTTGATGGTTAATCTTTTGTTTAGATACTTTGATTCCTGTGTGAAACTACTTTAAATAACCCATGCTTGGAATAAATCTTTATAAGACATACTCCTCTGCTAATTATAGATAAGATATCATCAAAATATCAAGGATGTTCTATAATTTCCTATGTGTCAGACATGTATTCTGAAATTTCATTTGGTTCTTACTACTACAACCTTCAGAGGAAGGTGTTTTAATTTTTTTCCTGGTAATTGAGGTTTGGAAAAAATCCACTAGTATGCCAACATCACACAGGCATAAAAGGTCAGGTAGAGATTTGAATCTATGTGTATTTGACCCCAGCAGCTGTAACCTTAACTTTTAGTTGGGAGCCTGACTACGTTTACTGCTGCACCATTATAAAACAAAAACGTAGGCTTTTATTTTTAGTTTATTTCCACTTTTTAAAGCATAATGAAAAGGTTTATCTACACATAATGTTTTAAGTTATAACTGGCCAGACTTTTAACAATTAACTGGACACTTAAGCTCTTTCTTCTTTAAAGAATATTTTATGTACATGGAAGTGGTATGAATCTAAATATTCATCTCATCCTTCCACTGTGCTTTATATCAAATGGTCCCAAGAATATCAGATCATATTTCTGTTTATACTTTTCTTTCCTGTGTTGGTAAAAGAGAAGACAGAATTAAAATATCAACTAAAATAAACCACACACACCATATTTACCTTTTGTAAGGTAAAAGTCCAGAAAAGGATAAATGGTAATAATTTACATGGTCTTTTGCTCCAAATAATTTTTTCACTTTATTCTACATATGTATAATTTTTACAGATATTCAAATTTTCATTACCCTATGGACAAATAAAGCAACAGCATTTTACCATGAAATGTATTGCTATTCAAAGGCAAAACAGTGAGTGAAATGAAGGTATTCTCCTTCAACTACATGGTGGGAAAATGCACATTTTAGAAAGCTAGAAAGCTATTGCAATAATTCAGTTCAGTTCCCTTGAATATATACATGTAAAAATAGAAGAATTGTTACACACACTATCACTTTCAACAGGGAGTAAGACCTAGACTCTTCTGACATGAATTGCTTTGCTTCAGCTGTGGAAGGACACTGGAAAATCGTTCCATGGAACTGCTTGCCACCTGCTGCTCCCAACACTGAATTTTAATGAGTGCCAATTGCTCTGCAAGAGTCTCACTATTTTAGAAATATTATTTAACATGAAGCCCATTGTGCTCTCTCTAAATTGCAGGGTAAATTGCTTGGGTCCCAGTGAAAATAAATGTATTTCATTAATGCTGTTCTTCTTCTAATCTTTTTAACCCTGAAGACTGAGTGATTTCCCATGCATAATAATTATGGCTATATCATCTTTCCTAGTCACAATGAAGAGGTCAGCATGTATAAACTCTAAAATCTGGATATTCACTAACAGATTAGCAGCTTAAACAACTGTTCTGCCTTCTCCATTCTTGTCTGCAATTTATGAGATGTACAAACCATTGCCTTGACTTTCAGTGTTGGCTAGACACAGACAATAGGAGTTTAATCAGTTTTCATTGAACAGAATTTAACTATTAGCCTAACGACATCATTACCTGAAATACTTTGTATCCTTTTCTTTTGCAGACAATACACTGGCATTTCTTTTATAATCATATGTTAGATTGATTAGCTTCAGTTTTTCACTGCTACTTAGATATGCTACCTTGCTAGAGATATATCATGCACAGAGAATGTCCCTCTGCCCTTTGATTTGGAGCCTAGGCATGTTAACTGCTTTGACCAGTTATGTATGTGTAGAAGGCACAGTGCACCAGCTATTGGCTTAGGCTTTGAGTATATTTTATGTGTTTCTTACTACCTTCTTGTACATCTGCTACTGAAACGAACAAACAAACAAATAAACAACAAAATTAGTTTGGCACACATGAAAGGATATTGACAAATGCCTGGAGCAGAGCCATTCTGGTTAATACTCAAACTTGAGTTTCTCAGCCAAGTCCATCCTACTTGACTTGACCCTCTGCTCTTACAGACACAGAGTTAAAATTGAGGGCTACTTTAAGCCAGTGAATCTCGAGATTTTTTTCTGTGCAACAATCATTATTAGTCAGGACCCATCTTATTACCTCCTAGAAACTGAATTGGACTAGTCTCTATCCTTCCTGATTATAGCCTTTATGTCTTTTGTCCCATGGGAATTATTCATTTGAAAATGTGACCTTGACTAAGAGAAAGGGAAAAGCTGGAGAGATGGTTCAGAAGTTGAGTGTCTCCCCACTCTTGCATCTAAGTGGGGCTGTTTATATTTTCCATTAACTTCACCTCCAGGGATTCCAAAGATCTCTTCTGACCTCTTTGATACTCACAAACATGTGACTTACAATCACACAGACAAACACTAATAAAAATAAAACCTTTTTAAATATATGAAATTAAAGAAAGCCAATGAACCTAACTGTGATGTTTAATTTTGATTGCCAATTTTATGTAATCATCATGGAAACACACCTCTGGTTATGTCTCTAAGTGTGTTTCTTAAAGAGATTAACCAAGGATGGAAGGCCCACTTTGGATATGGGTGGCACTGTCGTAGTATTGGGGTTCAAGACTGAATAAAAAGAGAAATCAAGTTGAGCACTAGCATTTCTTTGTCTTCTCTTTCTGACTTTAGATGCAATGTAACCATCCCCATTATGCTACTGCCACCATAACTACCCTCCCTTCTAAGCACACCTCCTCAATCTGTGAGTGATAATAAGCCCTTCCTTACATCATTTTGTCACATGTTTTGTTACAGTAAGGAAAAATTAACTAATATTGCATGTGTTATTACATTTTCTAAAACAAAGTATGAATGATCATTATATACTATGGGAACATCAAGAAGTATAATCAATGTCAACTCAGCCATTTATTGAAGGTAAGCATGGAAAAATGATTTATCCATTGGTCCCCATAAGTGATGGTATATATGACTATGTACTTCAAATTGTCAATTGGAAGGAAGGATTATTTTGAGAGAGAAAGAGAATTGACATAATTCACATCTCTTCTGGAACAATGAATTGATTGCCTACTTTGCATATTGGTCAGGAATCATATATTACCTTACCTCTTCTATACAGGAAGGATACACACATATATGAGTCAAAATCAAGTATTCTGAAACTGGACAAAATCCTGAGCAGGAAATGAGAGTTGTAAGAGATGAAGCATTGTTAGACAAATCTGTGATAGGATGGATAAGACATGAACTTGAATATGGTCAGACTGAGAAAATTTGAAATGGTGCAGAAAAATGCACGGAAAATATACTTCCTACTTTGCAACTATCAGATTCACTGATAGTTTCCAGTAAGTTCATTTTGTAGCCAAGTAAGCTTCTGGACTGGGCCAGCCAGATTCCCTCCAATGATAAAAGAACAATAGCAAGTCCAAGCCCCTCCCCCCCGGATCAAGGCTTTGCAAGGATGTCCCACCGTGGGTAATTGCTCCAAAAAGCCAGCTCATGGACATGCCCCAACTGAATGTTCCAGGCTTTGCTGACTCCCTTTGGGAGGCCTTACCTTTTCAGAGGAGAGGATAGGGGGTGGGTTAAGGAGGCAAAGCTTGGGGGAACGGGAGGAGGGATGAGAAGATCTGTGGTTGATATGTAAAATGAATAAAAAAAAATCTTAATAGGAAAAAAAAAGGACAAAAGCTTGGTGAAAACCTGCTGTCTCACTGAATTTGATTTAAAGCTTTAACTGACGTCTATGAACCCATTGCTTTACTCCAGATTTAAATGTCTCTCATCCTTTGCTATCAATTGAACTTTTCTAGGTTGCTTTGGTATTTGGATAACCAAGGCTTTCTTCCCTAGAGAGATGGCACCCTTTTCTACTTTGCTCAAGAGCAACTTCATTACAGATATTCTCATTTTCGTTATTACTATAAAATTCAATTCAGAAAACCACTCCAGTAACTTGTTGGACTTGTAGAGATGTTCTTTCATGGTAGTACTTTGTAGGAACACATGAAGCTGTGTGTAGTGGTAAGGGATATTCCTATCCAAATACTAACTTCTTTGTCTTTGTAAGATTCCAATAAAATATAATTACTAAAATGTGAGGTAGAAGTGAGGAGAACTCTTTGTGCCCTCTCATGAAAAATTTTCTATTAACATTTGGAACTGTAAATCTAACAAACCTGAAAATCTATGGAAATAGATATATATTCTTCAAAGTGGGAGACTTCATACCT